>NC_036857.1:16198340-16206164 GCF_002910315.2 Salvelinus sp. IW2-2015 | reverse complement strand
TGTCCCCCACTGCCCACCTCCCTCCTCTCTACCCAATGCCTCCCACTGCCTCTATTTGGCAGGATGTAATCTCTGTCAACTTCTAGTGAATCTTTGTTTTCACTTCAACAACTTTCTACTTGTGATGCGCAAGACGCCCTGTTTACGATTTTAGAGTGTAGTTTAATATCACTTTGCCAATAATGAGGACAGAACTCATGTGTATCGGTATTGGTAATCTGCTTCAAAATGACCAGTTGGGGCCAGGGATCAGTCCTTTATATGATCTGATATTCCTTTTTAGAGTATAGGGGAAACTGCTGTGCCAATGTCCCCACTGCCCACCTCCCTCCTCTCTACCCAATGCCTCGCACTGCCTCCATTTGGCAGGATGTAAGCTCTGTCAACTTCTAGTGAATCTTTGTTTTCACTTCAACTTTCTACTTGTGGAATCATTGACACATATTTTTAACCTGACAATTATCTCACGTGCTACCGCTAGGGTCTGGACGGCTGCCCATGTGCTGCCTCTCCACAAAAGTGGTGACCCCTCTAACATGAATAATTATCGCCCAATCTCTCAAACTGTCTTGCCTAGCGAAAATTCTATGTTTTCAGCTTAGATCTTTTCTAGCTTTAAACTGTATTCTAAGTGTCAATCAGCCAGGTTTAGGCCAGGCCATAGCACTATTTATGTTCCTTCGTTGGGTGGTAAATTACATTGTAAATGGCGTGGACAAAAGGCAGCATTGTGCTGCCCTTTTTATAGACCCGCCGAAGGCTAAAGACACTGTTGACCATTCGTTATTAATTCTTAGACTGTCTGAAATTGACCTGGGTCAGGCAGCCTACATTTGGTTGGAAAACTACCTGAAAGACAGGACACAATGTGTTTCTTCTGATGGTCTTAAATCGATTTTGGGCCCTGTACCTTTTACTGTCTACAGTGGCAAGAAAAAGTATGTGAACCCTTTGGAATTACCTGGACTTCTGCATAAATTGGTCATGAAATTTGATCTGATCTTCATCTAAATCACAACAATAGACCAACACAGTCTGCTTAAACTAATAACACACAAACAATTATAAATGTTTATGTCTTTATTGAACACACTGTGTAAACATTCCCAGTGCAGGGTGGGAAAAGTATGTGAACCCTTGAATTTAATAACTGGTTGAACCTCAACCAAACATTTTCTGTAGTTGCAGATCAGACCTGCACAACGGTCAGGAGGAATTTTGGACCATTCCTCTTGACAAAACTGTTTCAGTTCAGCAATATTCTTGGGATGTCTGGTGTGAACCGCTCTCTTGAGGTCATGCTACAGCATCTCAATCGGGTTGAGGTCAGGAGGCCACTCCAGAAGGCATATTTTCTTCTCTTGTTGATTTACTTCTGTGTTTTGGGTCGTTGTCCTGTTGCATTACCCAACTTCTGTTGAGCTTCAATTGGCGGACAGATAGCCTTACATTCTTCTGCAAAATGTCTTGATAAACTTGGGAATTCATTTTTCCATTGATGATAGCAAGCTGTCCAGGCCCTGAGGCAGCAAAGCAGCTCCAAACCATGGTGTTCCCTTCATCATACTTTTCAGTTGGGATGAGGTTTTGATGTTGGTGTGCTGTGCCTTTTTTTCTCCACATATAGTGTTGTGTGTTCCTTCCAAACAACTCAACTTTAGTTTCATCTGTCCACAGAATATTTTCCCAGATGCTCTTTTTCAAACTTCAGACGTGCAGCAATGTTTTTGGACAGCAGTGTCTTCTTCTATGGTGTCCTCCCATGAACACCATTCCTGTTTAGTGTTTTACGTATCGTTGACTCGTCAACAGAGATGTTAGCATGTTCCAGAGATTTCTGACCTGACACTCTAGGATTCTTCTTAACCTCATTGAACATTCTGCGCTGTGCTCTTGCATTCATCTTTGCAGGACGGCCACTCCTAGGGAGAGTAGTAACAGTCCTGAACTTTCTCCATTTATAGACAGTTTGTCTTACCGTGGACTGATGAACATCAAGGCTTTTAGAGATACTTCTGTAACCCTTTCCAGGTTTATGCAAGTCAACAATCCTTAATCTTAGGTCTTCTGAGCTCTCTTTTGTTCGAGGCATGGTTCACATCAGGCAATGCTTCTTATGAATAGCAAACTCAAATTTTGTGAGTGTTTTAATAGGGCAAGGCAGCTCTAACCAACATCTCCAATCTCATCTAATTGATTGGACTCCAGGTTAGCTGACTCCTGAATCCAATTAGCTTTTGGAGAAGTTATTAGCCTCTGGGTTCACATACTTTTTCCAACCTACACTGGGAATGTTTAAATGATGTATTCAATATAGACAAGAAAAATACAATAATTTGTGTGTTATTAGTTTAAGCAGACTGTGTTTGTCTGTTGTTGTGACTTAGATGATCAGATCAAATTTTATTACCAATTTATGCAGAAATCCAGATAATTCCAAATGGTTCACATACTTTTTCTTGCCACTGTATATAAAAAATATTGGTTTTTCTTTAAGAAATTGTAACCTCCACTTGTATGCGGACAATAATGTTTTGTATTCCGTTGCCCCTTCTGTTGACAAGGCTCTTTTAGAACTACAATCTGCCTTTTTTGCTTTACATCAAGCCTTTGTTGAACTGAAATTGGTACTTAATGCAGGTACATGGGTTATATGTTACTTTCTAAAAAGCTTAAAGATGTATCTGATGATTTATGCATATGTACACTATCCTTAAAAAAGTTTGGGGACACTTAGAAAATCCCTTGATTTTGAAAGAAAAGCACATTTCTTGTCCATTAAAATAACATCAAATTGATCAGAAATACAGTGTAGACATTGTTAATGTTGTAAATTACTATTGTATCTGGAAACGGCAGAATTTTTATGGAATATCGACATAGGCGTCTTGAGGCCCGTTATCAGCAACCATCACTCCTGTGTTCCAAAGGCACGTTGTGTTAGCTAATCCAAGTTTATCATTTTAAAAGGCTAATTGATCATTAGAAAACCCTTTTGCAATTATGTTAGCACAGCTGAAAACTGTTGTTCTGATTAAAGAAGCAATAAAACTGTCCTTCTATAGACTATTTGAGTATCTGGAGCATCAACATTTGTGGGTTCGATTACAGGCTCAAAATGGCCAGAAACAAAGAACTTTCTTCTGAAACTCATCAGTCTATTCTTCTTTCTTTTTATTATATGCGAAACATACAATATACTTGCAAGTGAAGCCGCTCACAACTACATCCTACACGTCATCCAAACAGACTCCCATTCAGAGCAAACACAGAAGCATCCCATCCAGGGTCATTGCCCTACTCAAGGGCACATTGACGGTCTTCCCAGCCAGGCCAAATAATGTGAACCCGATCCCCCACAGTTCCCAATAGCTGTCCTCAACCATTTGATACTCTCCACACCCCCCCCCCCCCCCCCCACACCTCCCAGATGAAAAAAAAAAATACAATTAATGCCATTCTTCCTGCACCCCAAGAACTCTCCCAATGGCACCAACAACCAAGAGAATGAACTAAAGAGAAAAAAGGAAAAGACAGAAGAAAACAGCAAACAACAATGCAAAAAAAAAATATATATATATATGAAAACAAAGGACATCAAGGACAACTAAAATCATAACAGCAATGACAACTGTACATGTTTGTGTGCATGTCTGGCACTATTACATGTATGTGTGTTCTTGTATGCGTTTATTTGAATGAGAGTGTGTGTATATGCATGTGTACAAACACCTGCACGGGATCAGCTTCAGGCAAACCGGCATTAGTTGTAAAAACACTGCCCCTCAGTGTCATTCAAACATACTTTTTATTATGTTTTATTTTGACATATTTTTTTACTTTTATCTTACAGTATCTTTCAACTATGCTGTGATGTTTAACGTACAATTTCAATCTATCTAATCGAATAGAATCCACAGATTGCGAGTTGAAGATAAATACTTTTACTAAGAGTATTAGTAATTGACTGACCCGGTCTCTCCAGATCTCCTAACAGTACTATTTGTAGGGTACATTTTAGATCACTGCTATGCATTTTCAGCCATTCCTGAACCTGAGACCAGAAACAGGCTACCTGAGGGCAATACCAAAATAAATGGTCTATTGATTCTGTATCCTCACAACAAAATCTGCAGAGTTTCAATGATTTTATGCACCACATATTCAACATTTTGTTGGTGGCAAGAATTCTATATAACAATTTTAGCTGAAAAGCACGAAGTCTTGCGTTGTTTTATATATCAACTAATACACCCTGTACCATAGAATCGGTACATCAAATATCTCTTCCCAACTATTTTGCAATCTGTATAGCACAGTTGTCAACATCCTGGTCCTCAAGTGAAACTGGTATACTTGACTATTTATGCTATTTTTATTCCTCCGCAGGTTTTGATCCTTTATATTGGGCAGACAGACCAGTTCCCTACCTCCTCCCGCTGCCACCTGCCTCCTCCATTTTTGGGGTAATGCTGTAATCAATTGGTTGTGCTCTTGGATTGAGCAGACCTTCCCGTACATTTCTGATAACTCCATGAAGGACATAACTACCATTCCAATTTACAATATCATATTAAATCAAAATACCCTTTTCAAACATCTTTCCCATAAATACAGGTATTTTATCAACCAGCACATCTGAGTTCAGTCATAATATTTGTTGTAATATTTGTTCTATCTTTTCAGGGGGGTGAAATTGAAATTGTAGCCAGCTCTGCAATGCTTGTTTGAAAAAGAGAGATACTTTGAAAAAAAGTATTATTTTCAATTAATCGAAAATGAGACATGGCAATCTGCAAAAAGGTAATTTTTAAACAATGGATGAGCTTTTCTTAGTAATCTACTTGAGAACCATTTAGGGTTCAAGTAAAACTTTTGAATAAGTGAAGCTTTTAGAGAGAGGTCTTAAGTCTTACTTTATTGAATGTCTTTTCAAAATCCGCTATAAATACCAGGCCTGGCTTCTTAGATGTTTCATGATGTTGTCATAGTTGTCATATATTATCTCCAATGTATAGTCCATGTAAAAAACCTATCTGATCAGGATGAACAATACCTGGTAAAACCCTTTTAATTCTGAGTGCTATGCATTTCACTAGTATTTTTGCATCACAACATTGAAGTGTAAGGNTCTGATCAGGATGAACAATACCTGGTAAAACCCTTTTAATTCTGAGTGCTATGCATTTCACTAGTATTTTTGCATCACAACATTGAAGTGTAAGGGGCCTCCAGTTTTTTAAAATAGACTGGGTCTTTATATTTGCCATGTGGGTCTTGTTATAATAATAGAGAAATCAGACCTTCCTGCTGAGTACCTGACAGACTACCATTTCTATAGGAGTAGTTAAAACAAATCTAACAATGGCGCTTTTAGTATATAAAAAAAAGCTTGATATACCTCTATCATATTAAATCCATGCCATCAAGCCCTGGAGTTTTTCCAGACTGAAAGGATTTAATAGCCTCAAAAGGTTCTTCCTCTGTAATTTGGCCTTCGCACTGATCTTTCTGTACATTTGTTAATTTTCCATTTTTTATATTATTTGGAATGAATTCCTTACCGTAACCTTCATTCAGTGGGAGAGGATGAGAAGGAAAAGAGAACATCTGCCTAAAATAATTAGCTTCCTCTTTTAAAATATCTTTCAGAGAATCATAGATGACTCTGTCTTAAGTAACGAGTTTCTGCAAATTATTTTTGTTAGTGTTCCTGTATTGACGATTCAGGAGGAATTTGGTGCATTTTTCTCCATATTCCATCCAGTTTGCTTTATTTTTTGTAATAGATTACATTAGATCATTCTTGAATAAGTTCCTCAAGTTATTTTTGTTTTTCCTCTAACTTATTTTGTATCTCTGTAGTATTGTTTTTATTGCTATCTACCTTTCCTATTAGTTCATGGATTTCCCTTGTTAGTCTTGTCTCTTCAGCCAGAAACATTTTTTTTTATTATTGGTGAATATTGAATTGAATGACCTCTGAAGGTACATTTAAAGGTATCCCAAACAACAAGGGGATTTGCTGAACCTATATTATACTGGAAAAATTCCGTTATAAATGATTTTGTCTTAGTTAAAAATAAGTTGTCCTCCAGTAAACTTTGATTAAATTTCCAATATACTCGTCCACGTGGGAAAACTGAGAGTTATGTGAATGCAAATTAGATGATGATCCGATCGCATTCTGTCTCCTATTAAAACTTTTTTAACCTTTGATGCAAGAGAGAAAGAGACAAGAAAGTAGTCAAGACGACTAGCTTGATTGTCTTCTCTATGTTTAAAAAATATATATTATTTCACCTTTATTAAACCAGGTATGCCAGTTGAGAAAAAGTTCTCATTTACAACTGCGACCTGGCCAAGATAAAGCAAAGCAGTGCGACAAAAACAACAACACAGAGTTACACATAATCAAACGTACAGTCAATAACACAATAGAAAAATCTATGTACAGTGTGTGCAAATGTAGAAGATTAGGGAGGTAAGGCAATAAATAGGCCATAGAGGCAAAATAATTACAATTTAGCATTAACACTGGAGTGATAGATGTGCAGATGATGATGTGCAAGTAGAGATACTGGGATACGAAAGAGCAAGAAGATAAATAACAATATGGGGATTATGGGGATGAGGTTAGGTGTGTGCTATATTACAGATTGCTGTGTACAGTACAGTGATCGGTAAGCTGCTCTGACAACTGATGCTTAAAGTTAAAGGGAGATATGTCTTCCAGCTTCAGTGATTTTGCAATTCATTCAGTCATTGGCAGCAGAGAACTGGAAGGAAAGCAGCCAAAGGAAGTGTTGGCTTTGGGATGACCAGTGGAGATATACCTGCTGGAGTGCGTGCTATGGTGGTACTGCTATGGTGACCAGTGAGCTGAGCTGAGATAAGGCAGGGCTTACCTAGCAAAGACTTATAGATGACCTGGAGCCAGTGGTTTGGCGACAAATATGTAGCGAGGGCCAGCCAACGAGGCATACAGGTCGCAGTGTGTGGGTAGTATATGGGCTTTGGTGACAAAACGGATGGCACTGTGATAGACTACATCCAGTTTTCTGAGTTGAGTGGTGGAGGCTATTTTGTAAATGACATCGCTGAAGGTCAAGGATCAGTAGGATAGTCAGTTTTACGAGGTGATGTTTGGCAGCATGAGTGAAGGAGGCTTTGTTGCAAAATAGAGGAAGCCAATTCTAGATTTAAATTGGATTGGAGATGCTCTAATGTGAGTTTGGATGGGGAGTTTATAGTCTAACCAGACACCTAGGTATTTGTAGTTGTCCACATATTCTAAGTCAGAACCATCCAGAGTAGTGATGCTAGTCGGGCGGGTGCGGGCAGCAATCGTTGAAGAACATGCATTTAGTTTACTAGTGTTTAAAAGCAGTTGGAGGCTACGGAAGGAGTGTTGTATGGCATTGAAGCTCGTTGGAGGTTTGTTAACACACTGTCCAAAGATTGGCCAGAAGTATACAGAATGGTGTTGTCTGATTAGAGGTGGATCAGAGAATCACCAGCAGCAAGAGCGACATCATTGATATATACAGAGAAAATAGTTGGCCCGAGAATTGAACCCTGTCAGAGGTCCGAACAACAGGCCCTCCCGATTTGACAACTCTATCTGAGAAGTAGTTGGTGAACCAGGCGAGGCAGTCATTTGAGAAACCAAGGCATTGAGTCTGCCGATAAGAATATATGTACATCTCACTAGGTCAAGATTGGTTTTTTTATTCTCCAAAAACCACTGTTTCGATAGTGTCCATAATATTTGTGATTTCCTTAAGGGCTCGTATTGATTAGTTTGTAGATGATTACCTTAAG
>NC_036857.1:16193290-16194571 GCF_002910315.2 Salvelinus sp. IW2-2015 | reverse complement strand
GTCCATTGAGGTACTTAACACTGTGTTATAGTCTCCTACCATAATGATTTGATCATTTGTTGCCTGTAAGTTCAATAAATTGGTATAAATGTTTTCGTAGAAGTATGGATCATCCTGATTTGGACCATGTAGATTAATGAGCCAAATCTCTTTTTCGTCCACTTTCATATTCAAAAGGATCCACCTTCCTTGCGAATCATTCCTGACTATTTGCACATTCAGATCAAAATTTTTGTTAATTAATATCATCACACCTTTTGAGTTCCTTTGTCCATGACAGAAAATTATTTCACCACCCCATGCCTTTTTCCACACAACTTCATCTAAGGATGTAGAGTGAGTTTCCTGTAAACAGTATATGTTATATTCCTTTTCTTTTAGCCATGTAAAGAGTGATCTTCTTTTTTTATAATCTGCTAAACCGTTACAATTATAACTGGCTATACTTATTTCACCCCTTACTATAACTAGATACTATTATCAGTCTAAATTGATCATAATTAGTGCTTGTAGATTCAATAAATAGTACCCGCAAAACACCAGTGTCAACGTCAACAGTGAAGAGGCGACTCCGGGATGCTGGCCTTCTAGATAGAGTTCCTCTATCCAGTGTCTGTGTTCTTTTGCCCATCTTAATCTTTTCTTTTTATTGGCCAGTCTGAGTATGGCTTTTTCTTTGCAACTCTGCCTCGAAGGCCAGCATCCCGGAGTCGCCTCTTCACTGTTGACGTTGAGACTGGTGTTCTGCGGGTACTCTTCATTGAAGCTGCCAGGTGAGGACTTATGAGGCATCTGTTTCTCAAACTAGACACTCTAATGTACTTGTCCTCTTGCTCAGTTGTGCACCAAACAACAGTTTTCAGCTGTGCTAACATAATTGCAAAAGGGTTTTCTAATGATCAATTAGCTTTTTAAAATTATAAACTTGGATTAGCTAACACAACATGCCTTTGGAACACAGGCGTGATGGTTGCGGATAATATACGCCTATGTAGATATTCCATAAAAAATCTGCCGTTTCCAGCTACAATCGTAATTTACAACATTAACAATGTCTACACTGTATTTCTGATCAATTTGATGTTATTTTAATGGACAAGAAATGTGCTTTTCTTTCAAGGGCATTTCTATTTCTTCCGGCGCCGAAAAGAGATGGCTGCCTCGCTTCGTGTTCCTTGGAAAATATGCAGTATTTTGTTTTTTTACGTGTTATTTCTTACATCGGTACCCCGGGTAATCTTAGGTTTCATTACATACAGTCGGGAGGAACTACTGAATATA
>NC_036857.1:16156331-16186645 GCF_002910315.2 Salvelinus sp. IW2-2015 | reverse complement strand
TACTCTATACCATCTACTGCATCTGCCATGCCGTTCTATACCACCACTCATTCATATATCTTTATGTACATATTCTTTATCCCTTTACACTTGTGTGTGTGTGTAAGGTAGTAGTGTGGAATTGTTAGGTTAGATTACTGTTGGTTATTACTGCATTGTCGGAACTAGAAGCACAAGCATTTCGCTACACTCGCATTAACATCTGCTAACCATGTGTATGTGACTAATAAAATTTGATTGATTGATTGATAAGTGACTCCAAACTTTTGAACGGTAGTGTATATTGGATGATGCCCACGTTGATAGTGTCTATCTGGGAATCTGGTTTGACGGAAAGCTATCTTTCAAAAAGCATATTGATGATTTAGGTATTCAACTCCTACCCTATGAGGTCTGGAGCCTGCTGGTTTTCTTTTCTACCTGATAATCAATTGCAGAAACCTGGTGTCCCATGTCTAAATCAGTCCCCGATTACAGGGGAACAATGAAAAAACGTAGTGGAACTGGCTTCAAAGTCCAGGGTTGAGTTTGAGGGGTCTATATGAATGCAGCTGCCACTATTGAAGCCATTGGATACGGTTTATCATAGCGCACTACACTTTATTACGTACAATAGGTTCAGTAGACATCACTGCATTCTGTATCAGAAAGTAGGGTGGCCCCTCTTAAGTCGCGTAAATCAATTTGGTATTTTTTGGTATTTTATAAGGATCCCCATTACCGTTGCAAAAGCAGCAGCTACTCTTCCTGGGGTCCACACAAAACAGAACATAATACAGAACATCAATAGACAAGAACAGCTCAAGGACAGAACTACATTAAAAAAAAATTAAGCCACACATAGCCTACATATCAATGCATACACACAAACTATCTAGGTCAAATAGGGGAGAGTCGTTGTGCAGGGAAGTGTTGCTTTATTTGTTTTTTGAAACTAGGTTTGCTGTTTATTTGAGCAATATGAGATGGAAGGAAGTTCCATGCAATAAGGACTCTATATAGTACTGTATGCTTTCCTGAATTTGTTCTGGATTTGGGGACTGTGAAAAGACCCCTGGTGGCATGTCTGGTGGGGTAAGAGCTGTGTGTAAGTTGACTATGCAAATAATTTGGGATTTTCAACACATTCATGTTTCTTATAAAAGGAAGAAGTGATGCAGTCAGTCTCTCCTCAACTCTTAGCCTAGAGAGACTGGCATGCATAGTATTTAAATCAGCCCTCTGATTACAATGAAGAGCAAAACGTGCAACTCTGTTCTGGGCCAGCTGCAGCTTAACTAGGTCTTTCCTTGCAGCACTGGACCACACGACTGGACAATAATCAAGATTAGACAAAGCTAGAGCCTGCAGAACTTGCTTTTTGGAGTGTGGTGTCAAAAAAGCAGATCATCTCTTTATTACGGACAGACCTCTCCCCATCTTTACAACCATTGAATCTATATGTTTTGACCATGACAGTTTACAATCTAACGTAACACCAAGTAATTTAGTCTCCTGAACTTGTTCAACAGCCACACCATTCATTACCAGATTCAGCTGAAGTCTAGAATATAAGGAATGATTTGTACCAAATATAACGCTCTTAGTTTTAGAGATGTTCAGGACCAGTTTATTACTGGCCATTCCAAATAAAGACTTCAACTCTTAAGGATTTCAGTGACTTAATTAGCTGTGGTTGCTAAAGCGTATGTGGTTGAATCATCAGCATACATGAACACACGGGTCATTGGTAAAAATAGAAAAGAGTAGAGGGCCTAGAGAGCTGCCCTGTGGTACACCACACTTTACATGTTTGACATTAGAGAAGCTTCCATTAAAGAAAACCCTTTGAGTTCTATTAGATAGATAGCTCTGAATCCACGATATGGCAGAGGTTGAAAAGCCATAACACATACGTTTTTTTCAACAAACAGGTTATATCAAAGGTAATATCAAAGGTTGCACTGATATCTAACAGTACCGCTCCCACAATCTTCTTATTATAAATTTCTTTCAACCAATCATCCGTCATTTGTTTCAGTGCAGTACATGTTGAGTGCCCTTCTCTATAAGCATGCTGAAAGTCTGTTGTTAATTTATTTACAGAGAAATAGCATTGTATTTGGTCAGTTTGCTTCTAGAGAAGGGCACTCAGCATGTACTGCACTGAAACAAATGACGGATGATTGGTTGAAAGAAATTGATAATAAGAAGATAGTTTGCTAAGAGCTGGCAGCAAGCTTATAGGTCTGCTGTTAGAACTAGTAAAGGCCGCTTTACCACTCTTGGGTAGCGGAATTACTTGGGCTTCCTTCCAGGCCTGAGGACAAAGACTTTCCTCTAGGCCCAAATTAAAAATATGACAGATAGGAGTGGCTATAGAGTCAGCTACCATTCTCAGTGCTCTCTTTTTGTTTATAAATCCCTCTTGTACAAACCTCCACCATAACTTGCTTCAGTGTTTCCCAACTCCAGTCCTCCAGTTTCCCCAACAGCATACATTTTTGTCGTAGCCCCAGACAAACTCACCTGATTAAACTTAACGAGGGCTTGATGATTAATTGTCAAGTTCAAAGCGGTGTGCTTGTCCAGGGCTACAATAAACATGTTGGGAGTACTCGAGAACTGGAGTTGGGAAACGTTGTCTTACTTTGTTGTTATATTACAGACATACGAGTCACCAGACCCGATCACAGGGATGGCTAACTCTGGAGATCCCTTAGGTTTCCACTGAGTTAGGTAGATCTGCATTTATTTAGACTGGATGGCTTTATTATTTTTTTTACTGAGGAATGTTTGTTTTTCATTATCCTATTTTGTTAGTTACTTGTATTAAATTGCTTGTAAATATTGTATGTTTTTAGGGTGTTGGAATTGTAAATATTGTGAATTTGTATGATTATGTGCAGGGCTCCCTTGTAAAAGAGACCTTGGTCTCAATGCGATTTCCCTGTTTAAAAAACATTTTCACAAAACAAAACCTCTCTCCTCTATACCCAATGTTCCCCTACTTCCCAACTCCCTCCTCTCTTTACCCAGTGCCCCCCACTGCCCACCTCCCTCCTCTTTACCCATCTCTCTTACTTGATGTCTTTAACTGGCTGCACACGGAAATAAGCTTTGACATTTGGGATTGCATTCTCTAAATAGATTGGTTGTGTCTTGGCGGGGGGGGCATTGGAGATTCGGGCATGAGGTTGGGGCAGGGGCTCAGTTGTTCAGTGTGTTCTTGGCCTCAAGTTTATCCCAGTACCATCTCAAAAGTGTACCCCAAAAAACAATGTCCTCAAAAAGCTTCCATGAGCTTCCACTCCAAACAAATTTCCAAACTGCGAGATATGTTATCTTGTCTTTTCAAGGTTACTCAAAATACATTTCATAACGTTTTATTATTCTCAATACGTCCTTTATGTTGTAAAAGTATCTCGTCAGATTGGTTTTACTTGCTGAGCAAGTTTAAGTCCTATTAGCTAAATTGTTGAGTTTTGGACCCTTTCAGAGCATGACAGTGGGCGAAAGAGAATATCTTATATTTCAGATTACATGATCTTTTCCTCAGTGAACATTTTCTTACACGTTTTAACCCTTACCCTGTCAGGAGTGGAGGATGTCAATTCTGCAGTGCAAGCAAGCAGGACCATTGCATGAGGAAATGGATCCACACACACCCATAAAATCATGTGATCTCAAATCAATCAAATGTATTTATAAAGCCCTTCTTACATCAGCTGATGTCACAAAGTGCTGTACAAGAAACCCAGCCTAAAACCCCATACAGCAAGCAATGCAGGTGTAGAAGCACAGTGGCTAGGAAAAACTCCCTAGAAAGGCCAGAACCTAGAAGAAACCTAGAGAGGAACCAGGCTTGAGGGGGGGTGGCCAGTCCTCTTCTGGCTTGCCGGGTGGAGATTATAACAGAACATGGTCAAGATGTTCAAAGTTCATAGATGACCAGCAGGGTCAGATAATAATAATCAAGTGGTTGTAGAGGGTGCAACAGGTCAGCACCTCAGGAGTAAATGTCAGTTGGCTTTTCATCGCCGATCATTCAGAGTATCTCTACCGCTCCTGCTGTCTCTAGAGAGTTGAAAACAGCAGGTCTGGGAAAGGTAGCACGTCCAGTGAACAGGTTCCATAGCCGCGCAGCAAAACAGTTGAAACTGGAGCAGCAGCATGGCCAGGTGGACTGGCGACAGCAAGGAGTCATCAGGCCAGGTAGTCCTGGGGCATGGTCCTAGGGCTCGGGTCCTCCGAGAGAGAGAAAGAAAGAGAGAAAGAAAGAAAGAGAGAAAGAGAGAGAGAATTAGAGAGAGCATACTTAAATTCACACAGGACACCGGATAAGACAGGAGAAGTACTCCAGATATAACAAACTGACCCTAGCCCCCCGACACATAAACTACTGCAGCATAAATACTGGAGGCTGAGACAGGAGGGGTCGGGAGACATTGTGGCCCCATCCGACGATACCCCCGGACAGGGCCGAACAGGCAGGATATAACCCCACCCACTTTGCCAAAGCACAGCCCACACACCACTAGAGGGATACCTTCAACCACCAACTTACCATCCTGAAACAAGGACGAGTATAGCCCACAAAGATCTCCGCCACGGCACAACCCAAGGGGGGCACCAACCCGGACAGGAAGATCACGTCAGTGACTCAACCCACTCAAGTGACGCACCCCTCCTAGGGACGGCATGGAAGAGCACCAGTAAGCCAGTGACTCAGCCCCTGTAATAGGGTTAGAGGCAAAGAATCCCAGTGGAGAGAGGGGAACCGGCAAAGCAGAGCCAGCAAGGGCGGTTTGTTGTTCTAGTACTTTTCCGTTCACCTTCACACTCCTGGGCCAGACTACACTCAATCATAGGACCTACTGAAGAGATGAGTCTTCAATAAAGACTTAAAGGTTGAGACCGAGTCTGCGTCTCTCACATGGGTAGGCAGACCATTCCATAAAAATTGAGCTCTATAGGAGAAAGCCCTGCCTCCAGCTATTTGCTTAGAAAGGACAGTAAGGAGGCCTGCGTCTTGTGACCGTAGAGTACGTGTAGGCATGTACGGCAGGACCAAATCGGAAAGATAGGTAGGAGCAAGCCCATGTCATGCTTTGCAGTTTAGCAGTAAAACCTTGAAATCAGCCCTTGCCTTAACAGGAAGCCAGTGTAGAGAGACTAGCACTGGAGTAATATGATCAATTTTTTTTGGTTCTAGTCAAGATTCTAGCAGCCGTGTTTAGCACTAACTGAAGTTTATTTAGTGCTTTATCCGGGTAGCCGGAAAGTAGAGCATTGCAGTAGTCTAACCTAGAAGTGACAAAAGCATGGATACATTTTTATGCATAATTTTTGGAAATAAAGTTTCTGATTTTTGCAATGTTACGTAGATGGAAAAAAGCTGTCCTTGAAACAGTCTTGATATGTTCGTCAAAAGAGAGATCAGGGTCCAGAGTAACGCCGAGGTCCTTCACAGTTTTATTTGAGACGACTGTTCAACCATCAAGATTAATTGTCAGATTCAACAGAAGATCTCTTTGTTTCTTGGGACCTAGAACAAGCATCTCTGTTTTGTCCGAGTTTAAAAGTAGAACATTTGCAGCCATCCACTTCCTTATGTCTGAAACACAGGCTTCCAGCGAGGGCAATTTTGGGGCTTCACCATGTTTCATCGAAATGTACAGCTGTGTGTCATCCGCATAGCAGTGAAAGTTAACATTATGTTTCCGAATGACATCACCAAGAGGTAAAATATATAGTGAAAACACCGAAATGTACAGTTGATTTGTCAGAGGACAAACCATCCACAGAGACAAACTGATACCTTTCCGACAGATAAGATCTAAACCAGGCCAGAACTTGTCCGTGTAGACCAATTTGGGTTACCAATCTCTCCAGAAGAATGTGGTGATCGATGGTATCAAAAGCAGCACTAAGGTCTAGGAGCACGAGGACAGATGCAGAGCCTCGGTCTGACGCCATCAAAAAGTAATTTACCATCTTCACAAGTGCAGTCTCAGTGCTATGATGGGCTCTAAAACCAGACTGAAGCGGTTCAAGTGGTTCAAGTGGAACCACTTACTCTTTCATACTTGTTAGTGTTGTTGGAGACTACACAGGCAAAAGCCTTTTTTCTGGACCATGCAACTTTTCAGGCAGGATTTGTCCGGTGTTCCTTAGCTTTTGTATGTTCTTACCTTTCCAACTGGCAAACTAGCTATTATTGGCTAATGAGAAGCTGCCCTTTCCTGTACAGTGTTCAAAGGCTTTTGGAGTATGATCTTTTGAGGGTGAAGTGGACTTTGAAGCGGGTTCTTTACTGTTGAAGCTGAATATTTGATGCTCAACTTTTTCACAGCTGACAATGACACCACAATATGAGTCTACTGTAGTAGCTTTTGCTGAAGACATTTTGCAATGATTTGCAAACACTGCTAGATATTTTAAATATTTAATTGTGTACATGCACTAGTATAAATGACAGAGTAAGAGTTAAAAAGTGTAAGAAAATATTCACTGAGGAATAGGTCATGTAATCTTAAATATAAGATATTCTCCTTTCGCCTACTGTTCATTGTGGATTACCTTTCCAGATAATTATTTTCCAGTCGTTTTCCCACTCTGTCCATGACCACCCTTCATGGAGAAAAAAAAAATTCTATGCTCTTGAACTTGTCCAGAAAAAAATGAGTGTGTGCTTTTGAACTTGTAACACCAGACCCTCACCCTCTCTCCCGCTATGTGTACTTGTCAGTGAGACTTGGCATGTTAAAACTTAAAATAGAGTGGTGACGCGGAATCCTCTGTCATGTATCCAGTGTGGGCACAGCAAGCTCTGGTTACACAGCGCAAGCACAGTTTCATATTGCATTGGAGAGGCAGAGGGCTCCACACTTCCCGCTACACCAGTCCAGTAGCTGACCAGCTTTGCCAGTCCTCAGGGATCGAGTTTGTGGAATTGAACCATGCCTAAAGTCAATATGCCAGGTGAGTCGTCTGGTGGGTGCCACTGCCATTGTATTGGCAGACTGCTGCCCCACTTTTAAGCCAAGCCCAGGCCTGAGATTGTTGGTAGTCCTGTCATGCAGCATTGTAGCCAGTAGAACACAGATTTCCAGAGTGCAGTATTTTATATATGAAAATGTAGTTCTTTGGTAAATAGACTTTATTCAAGTACAACGATTTCTCTCTCTAATCTTAATCTTCCCAGGTTTATATTTATTTAATATCTTGTTTATTAAAGGGTGACTGCACTTCCTGATTTAACCTAGTGTTTCAACAATGATCATTAAGAAATGCTAGCAAGTTCGTTTTGTGTGACCTGGGTGGGCTGGGTTTGCTTATTTTTGACCATTCCATTGGTCATCCTAAGGATAGGTCTCTGCCCACCCGGGGCACCGGGCCATGCAAAGCGAACCTGCGCTTTCTTTTAACAGAAAACCACCACACATGTTAATAGGCAAAAGGGGGAATTAATTGTTGACATAATTGTAATCCAAACCAAATCCCCAAGTAAGTCATGAAGCAGTCACTAACCATACTCCGTTTTGGACGAGACTGACTTTATGACCAAAATTATCCTATTTACACTTTGTAGTAAATTTTGACACTAGTATAAATGTTTGACTCCTATCGATGCCACATAGGCCAGTAAAGGGCAGTTGACSTTTAATGGACTACCCATATTTTATTGTGAACGTCAAACTCTAAATATGTGTTGGTAACTAAAATTTGTTGGTCACTTACCTCTGCTGATTTGTCCCCTCATGTTTTGTCAGAAGAATTTTTCTTTCAGACAATCCATTCAGAAATTTTAATTGTAAAGATTTATACAGGATAAAAGTTCCTAATCTCAATTTGACTCAATATCAGTAAGCTTTGATATGTTGATTGACTAATCCAGTCACACCAGGTCTTGTGGCATGAGCACAGACCAGCCAACTGTTCAGGTGATAAATTCCCATTGAGGCACTTGTTTGTCTGTCAGTACCACTCTGACGTTATAATTGGTGGGCAGAGAATTGGCTTGACAGCTTTAATACGTTGTTGCAGTCATGCACAGTGTTCTTGGTTGGTCATCAATCGACAAGATAATTGAAAAAAACATGATTATTTTATTTCATAATATACATAATTTAAAACAGCCAAGTTCTATTCACAACGGTATTCCGTTGGTAAGAGACAGACATTCCGTAAATACTAGGAATAGATTGTCCACCATCTATGCGTTATCCAGACAGAAAAGAAAGAGAAATAGGCAAAAGAACATTTCGATTTAGAGCAATAAAGAAATGGAATAAATTAACTGAGCAAACCAGAAACCTTTCAATATATACATTTAAACATTATTTTAAAACGATTTAAATATAATACATAGAAATGTTGTGGGACTATAGTAGATGAAGAATCAATATTTTTTAGATTGAGTATTTATGGGTCATTATGTAATAATGTGTTATATGTGAAAATGTGTTCGTATTATAAATTGTATTTTAATGTTTAAGGACTCTTGGAAGATTAGTCCAAATGGGGACTAAAAGAGATCCAAATCAAATCAAATCAAATACGAAGTCGTTAAGGCGTAATTTGAACCTCTACCTATGGACAAGCAGTCCAACATTACAAAATTCTTCAGAGTGGTGGGGAGTCTTCCCAGTTCCAGTATATCTGTCTGAGACAGAATATGAATATGTTACATTGAACATGCATGTGGACCAATATGCATGTGGACCACTACAGTTGAAGTTGTAAGTTTACATACACCTTAGCCAAATAGATTTAAACTCAGTTTTTCACAATTCCTGATATTTAATCCTCGTAAAAAATTAGGATCACCACGTTATTTTAAGAATGTGAAATGTCAGAATAATAGTAGAGAGAATGATTTGGGTCAAACGTTTCGGGTTGCCTTCCACAAGCCTCCCACAATAAGTTGGGGGAATTTTGGCACATTCCTCCTGACAGAGCTGGTGTAACTGAGACAGGTTTGTTGGCCTCCTTGCTTACACACGCTTTTTCAGTTCTGCCCACACACTTTCTATAGGATTGAGATCAGGGCTTTGTGATGGCCACTCCAATACCATGACTTTGTTGTCTTTAAGCCATTTTGCCACAACTTTGGAAGTATTCTTGGGGTCATTGTCCATTTGGAAGACCCATTTGCGACCAAGCTTTAACTTCCTGACTGATGTCTTGAGATGTTGCTTCAATATATCCACATAATATTCCCTTCTCATGATGCCATCTATTTTGTGAAGTGCACCAGTCCCTGCTGCAGCAAAGTACCCCCACAACATGATGCTGCCACCCCCGTGCTTCCTGTTTGGGATGGTGTTCTTCGGCTTGCAAGCCTCCCCCTTTTTCCTCCAAACATAACGATGGTCATTTTGGCCAAACAGTTCTATTTTTGTTTCATCAGACCAGAGGACATTTCTCCAAAAAGTACGATCTTTGTCCCCATGTGCAGTTGCAAGCCGTAGTCTGGCTTTTTTAATGGCAGTTTTGGAGCAGTGGCTTCTTCCTTGCTGAGCGGCCTTTCAGGTTATGTCAATATAGGACTCGTTTTATTGTGGATACATTTGTACCTGTTTCCTCCAGCATCTTCACAAGGTCCTTTACTGTTGTTCTGGGATTGATTTGCACTTTTCGCACCAAAGTACGTTCATCTCTAGGAGACAGAATGTATCTCCTTCCTGAGCGGTATGACGGCTGCGTGGTCCCATGGTGTTTATACTTGCATACTATTGTTTGTACAGATGAACGTGGTACCTTCAGGCGTTTGGAAATTGTTCCCAAGGATGAACCAGGCTTGTGGAGATCTACAAAAACAATTCTTGGCTGATTTCTTTTGATTTTCCCATGATGTCAAGCAAAGAGGCACTAGTTATGAAGGTATGCCTTGAAATACATCCACAGGTACACCTCCAATTGACTCAAATGATGTCAATTAGCCTATCAGAAGCTTCTAAAGCCATGACATCATTTTCTGGAATTTTCCAAGCTATTTAAAGGCACAGTCAACTTAGTGTATGTAAACTTCTGACCCACCGGAATACAGTGAATGATAATTGAAATAATCTGTCTGTAAACAATTGTTGGAAAAATGACTTGTGTCATGCACAAAGTAGATGTCCTAACCGACTTGCCAAAACTATAGTTTGTTAACAAGAAATGTGTGGAGTGGTTGAAAAAAGAGTTTTAATGATTCCAACCTAAGTGTTTGTAAACTTCCGACTCAACTGTATGTGTGTGATGCCTTTTAAGCTGCATTTAGACAAGTAGCCCATTTCTGATCTTTTTTGTTCTTATGCTATTGTCCAAACATTTTGTTAAACGAAAGCAATCCAAGCTTTTGTGAGTGTATCAATCAATGCTACAACAGCTAGCCCCAAATTAGCATGGTCACAAAAGTCAGAAAAGCAATAAAATGAATCGCTTACCTTTGATACTCTTCGGATGTTTGCACTCACGAGACTCCCAGTTACACAACAAATGTTATTTTTGTTAGATAAATATTACTTTTATAACAAAAAAACGCCATTTGGGTTGCGTGTTATGTTCAGAAAACCAAAGCCTCGTTCCGTTCGACAAAAATTCCAAAAAGTATCCGTAATGTTCGTAGAAACATGTCAAATGTTTTTTATAATCAATCCTCAGGTTGTTTTTAACAAACATAATCGATAATATTTCAACCGGACCGTAACCTATTCAATAAGAGAGAAAAATAAAATGGAGAGCGACCCCTCTCGCGCGCAGGAACTAATCAGGGGACACCTGACTAGTTTTGAAAAATCTCGCTAATTTTTCAAAATAAAAGACTGAAACTATGTCTAAAGCCTGGTCACAGCCTGAAGAAGCCATTGGAAAAGGAATCTGGTTGATACCCCTTTAAATGGAAGAAAGACGGGCCAGGAAACACAGATACATTTTTTAAAAATCACTTCAGGGTTAGATATTCTCAGGTTTTCGCCTGCAGAATCAGTTTTGTTATACTCACAGACAATATTTTGACAGTTTTGGAAACTTTGGAGTGTTTTCTATCCTAATCTGTAAATTAAATGCATATTCTACGATCTGGACCTGAGAAATAGTCCGTTTACCTTGGGAACGTTATTTAAAAAAATTWAAAAAAGTTAAATCTGACCCCTAGCGTCAAGAGGTTAATGCAGCTGGTGGCCACACCAGATACTAACTGCTATACTATTGACATTATTTAATTTCTGTTCCTTACATGTCTGTGGAACTTGTTCAGTTTATGTCTCAGTTGTTGAATCTTGGTATGTTCATACAAATATTTACACGTTAAGTTTGCTGAAAATAAACGCAGTTGACAGTGAGAGGATGTTTCTTTTTTTGCTGAGTTTAGACAACAGGGACTAGAGAGAAAATGCGCACAGGAAAAACTACGCTAGTAGACTTGCCGAAACAAGACGAACTAGCAACAGACCAACAAAAAACACAGGTATAAATGCACAGGGGATAATGGGGAAAATGGGTGACACCTGGAGGGGGGTGGAGACAAGCACAAGACAGGTGAAACAGATTAGGGTGTGACATTTAGAAAAACATTTATTCTTCATCCAAGGATAACGTATAGAGCAGGAGTACTCAAGTACTATTTGAGAAGTTCCGGTCACACACATTTCGTAGGTGGCAAACGTCTGGATGGATAATGTCATTTATCGGCGTAGTAACAGACCCCCACCTCGCAACCTATGCAACCCCAAACTCTTCACACCCCTATTGTTGGAGGAGAGAAAATGTTACTGTTTTAAAGCTCATTTTCTGCAATTCTATGCATTCTTCCGTGTCTAATGTGTGTTTATATGATTTTTAATGTTTTTATTTACCGGTACCTGCGGTCCCTATTGACCCTGTTCTGGGTCCGGACCCGGTCCGCCAGTTGAGTATAGGGGGGTATAGAGAATAAATTAATCAAAGGTGGCCTGTCTCAGTGAGTCACTGTACATGGGAATGCATGACAGGAAACTCAACAAACAAGATGCTCTTGGTACTCCAGACTTGTTTGTGCTGTGAAGGGATAAGTAAATGTTTTCTTTCCCCCATCCCCTGAATGTTGGGAATCTCATGGATGATTCTACTCTTTGCATGGATCTTAGAGATACAACATTAATAATTCCATTAAGCCTACTACTGGACTAAAATGCATGCTCAATAGAGAATCTATATTAAAAGTTGGGTTTAAAGGAGAAGTTCAGTATTTTACAACTCAACGTTGGATGGGTCCTCACCCTGAAAGTAGTCTATGGGCTAGGAGATACTGTAATCCATGGTTCGGTTTTCTTTAAACAGCCACTACAAACTTCAGCTAAATTTAGCCAACGCTAGCTAAAACTCCATGGAAGTGATAGGCATACATTCGTGCAATGTAAAAAAAAAATAAGAAGAAGAAAAGGCCAAATCACCACGTTCAAACCAAGTTGATTTGAAATAATTTGGCCATGGATTTTAGAAAATTGAACGCATGCCCCTATCATTTTGATTTTAGCTAACATTGGCTAAAGTTAACTTAAGTTTTTAATAGATGGTAAAAAAAAAAAAAAAACATAGATTACAGTTAATCTTGGCCCATAGGCTACTTTCAGGGGGAGGAACCATCTAACATTAGAAATGAACCAGTGTCTGACTGACTACTATTTTAGAACCATGACATACTGTTTTGCAATAATCTTAAATTAAACGTAACATGTTCCCTAAATATCATGATTCATATTCTACCAAAAACAATGACCGGTTGCCTTACTTCTCTAAGTAATTTCATGCTTGTTAATTAACCTTTAACCTAGTTGATTTTGTTGTGTCTTTTCAGTCATGTTGTGATTCATTGTTAGTATTTCATCAACACATTCATGAGTTAACTTAATTGACTATCATTATGTTCATTATCTCATGCTGAATCCTTGGATGGTTACATGTTCCATCTCTAAATGGGAAAAGGGTTTTCTGTCGTTTGATCAAATAAAACAGACCAGGGAAGGGTGTCTCATTCATTTTAATCTGTAACCTGACTTTTATTTTGTTTAATTGGTTCCCTTTTGGTTTATCCTCTCCTCTCCTGCTGTGGAATGCAATATCAGGTCAAAGTAAGTTTGAAGGGTGAGAAGAAGACAGCAATCCTAGAGTAGCCTGACCCTGTGTGTATGTCCCACCACTGAAATGTGTGACTGCCAACATTCCTTCACTCACTTATTTGTCATAGAATAGAGTTTGCAGTGGATGCTAGACAAATTAATAAGTCAATAAATGTATCAGTCTGATGGCGCATGAGGTTTCTGGGCCTAGTTGAGTCCAGAGATACTCTGGCCCCATGAACAAGATAGGCCAAGAGTTTCTGCAGTTGTGTAGTATCACAGCCTCTTTTGTCTTGTTTGGCTCTAGAAGGCTGTTTTGTTTGTACTGTAGATGTTGATGTATCAGTAGAGCAAGCTTTTGAGTGTTTATGTGAGTCGTCGGGCCCTATTGTTTGTGCTGGATTACTGTAGCTCTGTGTGCATGGAACCTTGTGTTACCAGTCCAAGCTAGTGATCAGAGCTGTGGGAGTTGAAGTTGGACCAAGTTCTGCTTGGTCTTATACACACAAAGCATGCACTGCTGGAGTGTTTTCAACTGCAGTAAGGTATGTCTAATGTTTCCCTCTGTGGTACTACCTTGTTGTTTACAAGGTCATTTCATTCAATAATTTAAATCATGATGGATTTGACCATCCTAGCTTGCTTGATCATTCACACCTGTTGTATCTATGCTGTTGATAGCTTGTTTCATGTTCAGTGCTTGTTTCAGGTCAGCGCTCCATGTTGTCCATTTCATTGCATCATGTCCTGTGTAGTGCACTTAAAAGCTTTTGGGAAACAAAATGTGATGTGGCATATGACATAAGAAAAGTGCACACTTAGTAACTTGCTATTACCTTACAAAAAACGGGGTGGGTAACAAGTTTGTATATGTTTCTGCCAGAGACCGATGAGCACATGCGTGCCTTTGCAGAGGAAGTCTTTGCATCTGAGACCAAAGGTGAGGGCGTCCGCGATGAGATTTCCTTGTTTGAAGAGCAAGATGACTGTCCCATCCTTAAACAGGAAATGGCCTACCACCTGCACACTGAAGAAGATACTGAGAAACGGTGGGTATTAGCAGAGAGGAAGATGTGAAATAGAGGGTTTACTCCTGATATCAGTGGATGCACATGGCATTTCATCAACTTATATACATTACCGTTCAAAAGTTTGGGGGCCCTTAGAAATGTCCTTGTTATTGAAAGAAATGTATTGACCATTAAAATAACATAACATTTATCAGAAATACAGTGTAGACATTGTTAATGTTGTAAATGACTGTTGTAGCAGGAAACGGCAGATTTCTTAAATGGAATATCTACATAGGCGTACAGAGGCCCGTTATCAGCAACCATCACTCCTGTGTTCCAATGGCACGTTGTGTTAGCTAATCCAAGTTTATCATTTTAAAAGGCTACTTGATCATTAGAAAACCCTTTTGCAATTATGTTAGCACAGCTGAAAACTGTTGTTCTGATTAAAGAAGCAATAAATCTGGCATTCTTTAGACTAGTTGAGTACCTGGAGCCTCATCATTTGTGGGTTCAATTACAGGCTCAAAATGGCCAGAAACAAATAACTTTCTTCTGAAACTCGTCGGTCTTTTCTTGAACTGAGAAATTAAGGCTATTCCATGCGAGAAATGTCCAAGAAAATGAAGATCTCGTACAACGCTGTGTACTACTCCCTTCTCAGAACAGCGCAAACTGGCTCTAACCAGAAAAGAAAGAGCAGTGGGAGGCCCCGGTGCACAACTGAGCAAGAGGACAAGTACATTCGAGTGTCTAGTTTGATAAAGCGCTGTTCTGTGAAGGGAGTAGTACACAGCGTTGTACGAGATCATCAGTTTCTTATAAATTTCTCGCATGGAATAGCCTTCATTTCTCAGAACAAGAATAGACTGATGAGTTTCAGAAGAAAGTCCTTTGTTTCTGGCCATTTTGAGCTTGTAATTGAACCCACAAATGCTGATGCTCCAGATACTCAACTAGTATTCCTTATGCAGCTGGTTGAGAGAATGCTAAGAGTATGCAAAGCTGTCATCAAGGCAAAAGGTGGCTACTTTGAGGAATCTAAAATACAAAATATATATTTTGATTTGTTTAACACTTTTTTGGTTACTTCATGATTCCATATGTATTATTTCATAGTTTTGATGTCTTCACTATTATTCTACAGTGTAGAAAATAGTAAAATAAAGAAAAACCCTTGAATGAGTAGGTGTGTCCAAACATGACTAGTACTGTGTGTATATGTCACGTAGAGTAGGCCAGAAGGCTAAACTGGAAAACCTAACCTCTATCAAAATAAAAAGATGGCGGAGCCGCAAAAGTTCTTCTGTGCAAGGGTGTTTATTTACATAGTGATTCCAGAACAAAAACAACAGTACTGCCATCAAACATATACCTTATGGGCCAGCTAAAAACAATGCTACCCCATCCACAGCTCAATCCACAAATGCCTCTCTATGAACTGAAAGAGAGGCTCCTTTTGTAGGGCTAGCCCCTCCCCTCAGAACAATTAACACCAATTAATTAAGCAATTACCTATACAAACCTACATTTTCCCTTTAACTAAACATACTAAAGTATATACATTGCAACATGTTTTTTATGAAACAATATCACAATATAACATTTACAAAATGAGGGGACTTGGGCCTTCAGCAAGCCCAGAAGGCCCAAGTCTCATCTTTTTATTTTGATAGAGGTTAGGTTTTCCAGTTTAGCCTTCTGGCCTACTCTACGTGACATATGGTGGCAGTGGTGGGATGGCGCACCGCAAAGCAGTGAATTCCAACAAGAGAGGTAAAGGAATGCATAAAGGATTGCGTTCTCAGCAGCAGCATCAACTGTCAGAAAAGGTACCTGAAGTTGAAACGGGGTGGAATACCATGGAATCGTCTGGTGAAGAAGAGGTCAAGTATGAGAAACTTGGAGCCCGACCAAGGGGCCAAACACAACCAGAACCGTTTGAGCTACCGGTTGAACCAGCACATACAGCCATAAAAGACCAGCTGACTGAAGGAGCAGTTGGGGGACCAGAACCACGCCCAACCATGGTAGCCCTTTTCCAGCAACTTTTCAGGAGTTCCGAGGTCTACGCCAATCTATCCTCACAGCTCCTTACCAAGCGAAACTCGTCAGTGAGAGCGCAAGATTGGGTCTGCCAACACCAGGACGACAAAGGCTTGACGCAGCAGGGACTTCAACTCCACAGCAGGCTCCCCAAGCAGTAATGAGGCCAGCACCAGGAAACCAGTCCAGCAGTGTTAACGTCCATCTTCCAGCATTCCTGAGGAAGGAGCCAAAGATGCCCTCATACCAGCAGGGGGAGGACATTGAAAACTACCTGCTGAGGTTTGAGCGCATGGCCAAGACGTGGCAGTGGCCCGAGGTAGTGGGCCTGCAGGCTTGTCCCATTGCTCACGGGCAAGGCCTTAGAGGCTTACACAGCAATGGATGAGGGGCTGTCCAACGTCTACAAGGTCTTGAAGGAAGCGCTGCTGGTGAAGTTCAACATCTCCCCAGAGACCTACCGTCAACGCTTCAGAGCTGCATCGACGCCATCGGGTGAGTCGCCGACAGAGACGTACCACCGCCTCAAGGGTCTCTAACGACGATGGGTTCGACCGGAGGAGAAGACACAGGACGAAATCGGTGAGGTCATCATCCTCGAGCAACTCCTACAAGTTCTACCACACGACATTCAAACCTGGGTCCGAGAGCACGAGCCCAAGGATGGGCTTATGGCGGCCAAGCTTGCACTGCAGTACCTTAATGCACGTAAAGGGGGCCCACCACGACCTGCAGCACCTGCTCCAAGGAGTCTCAGAGACACAAGGGACATCAGAGACGCCAGAGATGGTGGAGGTAACTCTGGGGGTTATGTGTCTGGAAGGAGGGAGGTATGGGATCATGCAGTTCGCTCTGATTGGAGGGGTCTGACCTGTTTTTACTGCCGGCAGCAGGGGCACAAAGCTTCAATGTGTCCGCTACGTAAATCCAAGCTCTCAGGTTACTGTTATGTTCCAAGAGCGGGGGATGGTGTTCAGAATAGACAGAGTGGGGAAGGGTCAGGGTGGGTACCTGTAAAAGTGAATGGTAAAAGTCTTACTGCAATGATTGACACCGGCAGTTCCCTGTCGTTAATCAAAAAGGTAATGTACCTGTTAATGACATTGATTACGGTCACCAGACACTGATCCAATGTGTCCATGGGGACCAGTCACAGCAGCCCACAGCTGAGCTCACAGTTGAGATTCAGGGTCAGAAATACCTCCTCAAAGTTGGGGTAATGGAGAAGCTACCTTTGAGATGATTTTGGGGAGGGATGTGCCTGTACTCTCTGATCTGTTGGGAAGTGTGGGGGGTCAGCTATATGAGCAGTCAGTTGGCCAGTCTGATGTTCAGGTGTCATGTTCAGTTGTCACTCGTGCCCAGGCCAAAGCTGGTTTACAACCTCTGCCTGACTTGTGTGATAGTCTGTGCGAGGGGGGAACCAAAGGGCCCAGAAAGTCACGCCGCCAGCGGCGTCTTGAGAAGTATGTGGGAACCCCTGTACCTGTTGTGTCTGGGTTAGAGGTGCAATGGGATGTTCCACAAAATGTTGCTACACTGCAGAAGTCTGATGCAACATTGAAAGGTTTATTTAACAAGGCCTTAGCTGGGGACAGTCAATCTTCATGTGGGGGGATTTACACGGTAGACAACCACATACTCTACCTTGGGTCAGAGGCAGATGGCAGGAAGTTGGTGGTGCCATCTATCTGTAGACCACTTGTTCTCAACCTTGTACATACAGTTCCATGGGCAGGCCATCTAGGGCAACATAAGACCTATCTTAGGCTAGGCTCCCATTTCACATATATATAGGCGTGTAAATAAAAAATAGTTGTGACTTTTGGTCACACGCGTATCTGCCCTCTCATTGGCTAGAATGGTACCACCTGATCTCGCCTGCCTGCCATCTTTGAGGACATGTATTTCCAATGTTAGAGTGGTCACCTCGTCAATATAACAGGGGTGAGGTGATAAGGACACGCCCAGTCCCCAAAATGTATTAAGTATGGAGAGCAATAGTAATAGCGTCTTTTTTGTAGGCACTAACTCCGACAATGGTTGTTGAACATTTTTGAGTTTTTGGATAAATGCCGAAAATAAGGTCTGTGGTAAACACAGGCTTAGGAGATCTTATAACTTTTGTTCTATGATCATCTTCATCAGATAACGTACATTTTTGTGAATTTTGAAGCATGTATGTAATTGTTAAAAGCACGTTATGCACAAAGGCTTCATAATTCATAAAGGTCATGTTAACTGACTTATATCAAAGGACAAAACGTATAAGATTTCCTAAGCCTGTGTTAACCTCGGCGTTTATCTCAAAAACCATAGGAATGGCTGAACGAACCAGAGGTAACTCGTTTCCGTTTTTTAGGACTACAACAAGCTCCATGTCGTGCTTGAATGGTGACGAACAAATTCAGTTCAGTCAGTCGTTCTAATGACTCCACCCGACGCTTGTGGCTAGAAACTTCAGCCTGAATGTGAAACTTGTCTGCCGAAGATGGGACTTGAGACAGTGTTTAGAATCATTCCGTTTTCAGAGTATTTTTTCTTTATTTTTACAACAATCTATTCGTTAATAATTTCTTTGTACATTTTCGGTGAAAATCCCTACCTATAAATGTGCTTTAGATGTTACACTGGCCTGATATTGCCAGCTACTAGTTAGCTACTTTCCCATCCTTACTACCGTACAGCAGTGCTCGGCAAGCGGGAGCGAAGGACCCTGTCCCCAGCAGTGATGCCAACGTAGCAATTTTATTGCTAGATTTAGCAACTTTTTTTCAAACAGCACCTAGCAACAAATGTAGCTACTTTTAAAAATGTATTTGGAACTTTTAGCAACTTTTGAAAAGTGACTCAAACGCTAGAATGCATGCATTTTCCCTCTAAATGACACAAAAACGATTTTCTCTGTCACACTCAGTCACAACACACGTGCCTGGCTGCAAAAGTACATTGTGAGTGACGTCAGCAGCGGGCGCTCAGCTCGTGCACAGGCAGCAGCAATTTCAGTAAATTGCAAATCATTGTTGGCTGACTGCAGTAGCACGTGTTCGACGAGTCAAACTGTTAGTAAAACGTTTATTGGAGACAGGAGAACAAGTGGAGACATAGGACGAGGTGGATAATTTTATAATAAGGCCGTTTTATTCAAGTGTAAAGATATCAGGCAAAAACGTGCACGGCCCCTTTCTGTCAGATTCTTATGAAATCYTCGGAGAAGAGYCCGCTCTACACAGTACATACAGATTATATAGACAACTAGCAAAGTAGGTTGATCTTGAAGTCTGGCCTTCCGATTGGTCGATCTGGGTCGTGGGTAATCCTGTTCGGCCTGATGTCGACGTTTCCATTGGCCCTTCCCACAGTTCATTGTCCTAGTCACATCCAAAGGCATCCTGCATGTGCGTTTGTTTTCACAGGCCCTATTCATGGGGGAGGGGATGTGTGTGTGGGTCTGACAAAGTAGTGGGGATGGGTGCATGTTGTGCCAAGAATAGCTTATGTTGAGAAGTGGTTAAAACAAGTTACCAGTATCTTATACAATTTCTTACAAAACCCAATGAATATAGTTGGTCACGAATGTTTGATCTTGAACAGAACTTACAACATCAATCAACATGTCTCAATCAAAACTGTACAGCCAGAAGTACAGAAAAGAGTGGGAGTCTGTACCTGAACAAATGTCAAATCATATTTTTTGCCGAGATGGCCAGTCAATTTGAGTAACGTTATTGTGTATTCTACGTAATGACGCAGATTTACGTTATCACGCAATGACATCACAACGGCATTTAGCAACAAATCAACCTGCCTCTAGCAACTTACCCTGAAAATTWGTTAGCAACACTGGTCCCCAGCGTGTTGTTGTGTTGCATTTTGCAGCGCAAACGCTCCCCATTGAGAAAGTAGACAATCACGGTGACATCCAGATGGTTACTACCAATATTACAAGTTATTTCTCGTGTAGGCTGTTATCCTACTCTAAAAATAATCAAGTGGGATGGAAGACATAGCTACCGCCAGCGACGTGATACAGATGCCCAGCGGGAAGCACTTCGATAACAGACCTTTGCACTGGTCATTCGCACCAGCTTGTCGTTACGTTAGCTAATCAAATCAAACTTTATTTGTCAAATATGCCGAGTACAACAAGTGTAGACCTTACTGTGAAATGCTTACTTACAAGCCCTTAACCAACATTGCAGTTCAAGAAGAGTTAAGAAAATATTTACCAAATAAACTAAAGTAAAAAGTAACACAATAACGAGGCTATATACAGGGGGTACCGAGTCAGTGTGCTGGGGTACAGGTTAGTTGAGGTAATTTGTACATGTAGGTAGAGGTGTCAATGTAGCAGCAGTGTACAAAAGAAATGGAGAGGGTGTCAATTTAAATAGTCCGGTGGCCATTTGATTAATTGTTCAGCAGACTCATGGCTTGGGGTAGAAGCTGTTAATGAGCCTTTTGGTCCTGGACTTGGCGCTCCAGTACCGCTTGCAATGCGGTAGCAGAGAGAACAGTCTATGACAATTTTATTGGCTTTCCTCTGACACCACCTATTATATAGGTCCTGGATGGCAGGAAGCTTGGCACCAGTGATGTACTTGGCCGTACGCACTGCCCTCTGTAGCGCCTTACGGTCAGATCCCGAGCAGTTGCCATACCAGGCAGTGATGCAACCGGTCTCGATGGTGCAGCTGTAGAACTTTTAATTGGCATGTCACGGTGATATCCAGATGGTGACCAATACAAGTAATTTCTCCCTCGCCGATTGAACTAAATGTCACTTTATATTACCAGTTTTAACTAGCACCATGCTGCTGTTGTTGCCAAGCCAGCTAACCTGCATAAACTAACTAGCTGGGATTGGCTCATCAGGACTAAGGTATGACTGACTGAACCGAATCCATTCATCTCAGCTGGGTGACATATGTCATCAATTTGGGTGTACCAGACATGTCCATATAGTCTCGCTCTTTGCCTTATCACTAAATCCACTCTTTGTCTGTCGCACCTCCCCTGTCGCTCGGCAGTAAGAAGAGACTACAAAAGTGTCGCACCATGACTTTGCCTCCGTCCATGAGTGACCAGGCCAGGAAGGTGCTGGCACCTGTGGCGGAGGTGTTTTTGGACACCCCAACCTACCTAGAAGTGCCTGACTTCCAGAGAGTGGCCATCATTGGAGACTACGCCTCTGGGGTATTATATCTTAGCTATGTAGCCTATGTTTCTCTCTTATCCAGGTTAGACTTATTGAGATCAAATCCCCTTTGCAAGAGAGACCTGGTCCAACAGGATGGACCCACTCATAAACTCATACATAACACATTATCTATGCTGCCTCCTCCCTCTCCTCCTCAAATAGCAGCAAATGACTTGTGGCCCTGGGTGTGAACTTGACCACTATGGCTAGTACATGTCTTTGGGTCTGGGTCATTGACCTCCTGTAGGGAAGCCTCCTCAAGGAATAGATCCCTCTACACTGGAGACTAGGAGCCCACAGCAGATGCCTGGGTTTAAGTTAAAAAAATGTCTCTGACATTTACAGAGAGAAATCATAAGGAGGACGTGGGGCCTGCTTATCAAACTGTTTGTAGTTCACTTTCCCCTCTGCCAACTTAAGCATTACTACATAACCCACTTATGAATATTATCAAATTATTTGGTCCCATTCTAAACTGACAACTTGCTGACAATTATCCATTTGTGTTAGATCAGTGATTACTTCAAGGGATGGAAGGATGCATTTATTTTTTTAAGTATTGGAACAGGGCACTTATTCCATCATTCCCCTCGCTACTCATAGGTGACCATGGATGACTTTGAGCTTTCCTGTAAGGGTGTGTACCGTGCTCTGACCATCAGAGAGAAGTACATGAGGCTGGCCTACCAGCGCTTCCCCCTCACCACATCCCAGTACCTGAGGGACATTGAGGGAGAGCCCTTTAAGCCTGAACACTCCGTGCAACCAGGTAAGTGAATAGGCTGGCAAGTGTGAATGTAAATGTCTGGGGTATGCATACAGTAGTTTCTCGTGACAGATGATTACTGCCAAGAAAGTATCTAACAGCTACCATTTTGTTTGCCAGTCTTCACATCCCCACCCAAGGAGGGCGAGGACCCCTTCAACACCAAGTGCCTGCCCGAAAACCTGAGCTGGGTAGCGCGTATGAAGGACGGTGTCATCTACGTGTACAAAGACGCAGCAGAGGCCGACCAACACAAACCCATCGAGAACATGCCCGCCCCCCACTACGAAACCTTCATCGACGACATGAACTTCCTCATTGCTCTGATTGCACAGGGCCCAACGTGAGTTTTACTGCACAATGAGAGGTCAACTCCAACCTAATCTCATTACAAGAGACTTCCGGCCAAATGCGAAGAGTCTGGTGGACCTAAGTGGCAAACCTGGCCTTGGTTAGCCAATACAGAACTTCTTCGATGAGGTTTAACGGCGGTTGGCATCCAATACATTTTGCATTACTGCCACTTACTAGACTGGAGTACAACTCCCTTATACTTTGCTTGAAAGAATAAATAACTAAACAAGTACCCTACCATCGAACACTACACTCACAAAAAAATACAAATAATACAAAAGGACACCACCCTTCTCTACTATTTAAATCTATTAAGTCCTACCTCAGGCCAACTACCTGAAAGGATGGGACACCACCACTTAACACACCCTGTAACTCTTCTGATGTCAAGTCTCGCACACCCAAATACCTCTCTGCAGCTGCCACCACAACCTCAATTTTCTGCGACTTATGTTCCATCCCTGCAGTACAGTTGATAACCATTGCTGTAAATGCAAAAAATCCAATCTTCCTGAAAAATATATATCACTTGATGGCCTATCCCTCAGTACTGGTACAGATCTACTACTCACACCACTCCTCCCAGGATCCCTCCTCTTTGACCCATCTTCCTCTACTTTCTTCACTGCCTCAGCATATGACAACTTCTGCACTACTCTAACCCTGGAAACCTCAACCTGCCTCTCTCACACAGGACATTTCTGACTCCCAGCCCCATGGGCACCCCTACAATTAACACATAACACTCCTTTCCCCAATGCTACACATTTCTTTGTCTCATGCCCTTCTGCACACTTCTCACACCTAGGAACCTCCCTCCTACACACTGCTGCCACATGCCCATAAGCTTGACACATGTAACAACGTAATGTATTCAGCACAAAAGCTCATACAGGATAACTTATATATCCTAACATCACTTTGTCGGGCAAAGACTCAACATCAAAATTCAAAAGAACAGACAATGACTCTTTTGTTTCACCACTCACGCCACCCTGTCTGCGTCGCACCAAACAACGAGCATCACAAACTCTGGGAATCTTCCCCTTCAGTTGGTCAACTTTTACATGTCCTGCTACCCCAGTAATCACTCCTTTCAATGGTGCCCTTTTCTTGAGCGCAAAACAATTCACATTTTTTGCCCCCATTCGTTTAACGCGGAGCACCTTCTGCCTCTGACCAGCAGAAACACAAACAATTATCAAAAGACCACTTCTGGTTACCTTCACCGATTCCACAGCACCCAACTCTGTTTTCACGCACCCTGAAACCACAAATGGATCAGCCAAAAGGCTAGGGGCCACTTTTTCCAAAAACTTCACTCCTACTGTCACAGACTCATCTTTATCCAGGCCCTCGGTGCAAGCCTTGGGCTCCGAGAACTTCACCACCCCTACCACCTCCGATACTTTTACCTCATTCACTTCCATTTCTCCTCCTGTCTTTAGCTCATTCTGCTTACACTTTCTACCATTCTTCTTTAACAAACCATCTCCATTTTTCCTGCTATTTTTAACCTACTCAAGCTCACTCTCTTCCGCCCTCTCTCTCTTAGACCTCCTCTGCCTGTTTTTTTCCCTCCATTCCTCCTCTGTATTCCAAGTATACGTCTCCTTATGATAATACTGCACTTCTCCTGACATGCATCTTGATCTTCTCAAGGGACGGTATTTAACCAGCTGTCTCAATCTCCGTATAATCAGCACAAACCCCTCGGGATCACCAATACAGAATGATCAGGAGAAACTCCTGACACACAGGCATTGGCTTAATCTACCAACCAATCATCTCCCACAACCCCTTCCTCTTCACCCTCCCCGGTACGTGTCTTGTGCGCAACACAAATTCCTGCCTGGGTCTTGCCTCCATTTGGAGCCATGCCACGCAGTCGTGATTCGTTAATTTAATTACAACTACTTTAATCAGTAAGGTCACTCCCATTGAATTCTGTTGTCACTCCCACTAAGGCCAACTTTTAAACATTGATATTTTTAAATTTTTTGTCATTTAGCAGACGTGCTTATCCAGAGCGACTTTGAGTGCATACATTTTCATATTTGTTCATACGAGTCCCCCATGGGAGTCAAACCCACAACCCTGGCGTTGCAAGTGCCATGCTCTACCAACTGAGCTCACGGGACTATGTCCCATGCTTATATGCACTTAGCCCAAGAATGTACTCTTAAGGAGTGTAGGCGAGCCTACCGTTACTCCTTAAGGTCCTAACTCTATAAAGGTGTTTAGAATTTTTGGGGGGGAAAATTATTTCTCGCTGATATCAAAGATATGTTCCACAAGCTATGCGTGTTCATGTTCAGACAGAGCATCGGCCTTTTAACACAAGTCTCCCTAGAAGAAGATACCTTCATCAATAGACGCTAAAGGTAGTTTTGGTAATATGTGCTGTGCGCAATAGCCTGGGAGCGAGGTTAACTCCAACCCAGCAGAGCCACAGCAGTGTGTATGTGCTGGCTTTTGATCCAACCCTGCTTAAACACTTGCATCAAGTGAGCTAGGCTGCGTTTACACAGGCAGACCATTTCTGATCTTTTTTTCTTTCCACTAATTGGTCTTTTGACAAATCAGATCAGCTTTTGCCAATAATTGGGCAAAAGATTAGAATTGGGCTGCCTGTGTAAATGCAGCCTTAGGGCTGGTCTGGAACACCACGAAATGCCTAACAACTTTACAAGATCCACATTACATTTTTGTCTGTCTTTCCTGGGTGGCAGTAAGACATACAGTCACCGTCGTCTGAAGTTCCTCATGTCCAAGTTCAATGTGCATGAGATGCTGAACGAGATGGAGGAGATGAAGGAGCTGAAGCTGAACCCCCATAGGGACTTCTACAACTGCAGGAAGGTAGATAGCTACCACCTTACAAAACATATTAGTATTTAGCCTAGCTTATTAAACCTAAGACCTCTTGGTGTAATGGTTAAGGTGCTGGCTTAAAACACATGCACAACCAGACATTGGTTTATTGATCGGAAATTACAGAACAATTACTAGGATTTTCTGCCTGTAGCAACAATAGTGGATAATGCTGAAAATACCGGTAAAAGCAGGTTTTGGCTAGGTAGTATACAGTTTCTCAGAATTTACTTTTTGTAGCCGGTTAGGAGAATTAGATTAAAGTTAGGAAAAGGGTTAGCTAAAATGCAACAACAACAAAAAGCACATTTTTGGCATCAATTTGACATAAGCTGTATCCTCCCTAGCCATGAACGTAAAAGCACAGTGTCTCCATTTCTGCACCTAAAAGTAGGGCCCAAGACATGGTCAATCACAGAGCACATTCAACACTGAAAATAACTGCCTGTAACAGGGAAATCTTCACCCTGTTACACCAGTTTAATTTCATTGATAAAAATGACAGCAATAACAAAAAAGACCTTTCAACAGATATCTTATATTTGTGAATGCAAAAGACGTCTATGGGTTTTAGAGTAGGCTACTTTAACTTCCTACAACCTGGGTGTGACTTCCGCTTCTGCTCCCAAATAGCAAATGTTGTGTGCTCTGCTCCCCCTGTTGTTCAAGCAGTGTCAGTACACCACAAAGAGAACTCATAATAACTTGTAAGTAACTCAACTATTTTTTTCTCATAACTCCTGTGTGTGCTGTTGTAGGTAGACACCCACATCCATGCAGCTGCCTGCATGAACCAGAAGCACCTCCTGCGCTTCATCAAGAAGTCATACAGGGTGGACGCTGACCGTGTAGTGCAAAATATTAAGGGCAAAGATGTGACCATGAAGGAACTGTTTGCCAACCTCAACCTACACCCCTATGATCTCACTGTCGATTCCCTGGATGTGCACGCTGTGAGTTCTACCTCTAGCTAGTGTAGCTTTCAAAGGGGAAATGCAGTCCTGTGGCCAAAGTGAAAGTCTGCTATTACCTCCTGTGTAATAAAGTTCCAAACCTCTTGGCAGAAGCCGTAGAATGCTTATATAGTAAAATGCATATAGTGAAACAATATGCAGCTTTGATATTTTTATTATTTTTCCATTGCCAGTGTGTACATTCCCTGGTTTTTACATGCTTCTCTCACCCTCTTCTCTCAAGGGCAGACAAACCTTTCAGCGTTTTGACAAGTTCAATGCCAAGTACAACCCTGTGGGAGCCAGTGAGCTGCGTGACCTGTACATGAAGACAGAGAACCACATCGACGGAGAGTACTTTGCCAGGATCATTAAGGTTAGACTCTGCTATGGCTGAGTTAGTATCCCTTTTGTAAACACTGCTTAATTACAACCAGCTAATTCTCAATTTTTTCGCACCCAGGAAGTGGCATCTGACCTGGAGGATGCCAGGTACCAATATGCCGAGCCCCGACTTTCCATCTATGGCTGTAAACCTAATGAGTGGACCAAGCTCTCCGGCTGGTTCAACAAGCATAGAGTCTTCTCCCCTCAACTCAAGTGGATGATTCAAGTGCCTAGGATCTAGTAAGTTCTATCCCTCTGTTCATCAGTGAATGTACTTGTCACGCCCGTCCTCTTCCTCGTCTGAGGAGGAGTAGTTGGAAGGATCGGAGGACCAATATGCAGCATGGTAAGTGTTCATCTTGATATTTATTTAAAAAGAGAACACTGAACGAACTATACAAAAATAACAAACGTGAAGCTATCAAATAATAGTGCTGACACAAAACACTACACATAGACAATCACCTACAACCCACAATGACAAAACAGGCTACCTAAATATGGCTCCCAATCAGAGACAACGACAAACACCTGCCTCTGATTGAGAACCATATCAGGGCAAACACATAGAAATAGACAAACTAGACATACAACATAGAATGCCCACTCAGATCACACCCTGACCAAACAAAACATATAAACATACAAAGCAAACTATGGTCAGGGCGTGACAGTACTTCCCTCTTTCTGTACCCTTTTTATTATTAGATTCTTCAGGAAGTGTTAGAAATACTAGAGGCATGGATATACAGAGTTTGGCAAACTCAGTAAAAAATTATACTATTTTATGAGTGTCATGTTGGTACTCAAAGTAAAAAACAAAACCTGAACAGAATATATTTTTAAATGGCTCTCTAAATAATGATATTCGTGCATTTAGAATAATGTCTGACTAACTTCTAACTGCTCATTCTCTGTACTTCCACCTCAGTGACATCTTTAGAGGCAGGAACTTTGTGCCCCACTTTGGAAAGATGCTGGAGAACATCTTCATGCCTATTTTCCAGGCCACTATCGAACCCCACGCCAACCCTGAACTCAGCATCTTCCTCAAGCATGTGAGTGAGACTGGCATGAGAGACCAGGGATAAAGGAGGTTTACATTTTTTATTTATAATTTCAAGGGGTATTTCACCCGAATGTCCTAATTCATGATTGTTCTCCAGCCTTGATGGACATTTTTTCAGAAGGGAGGAATTTGATTTTTAAAATTTGACATTTTCAACCACTTTATAAAAAGAAAGATTGGTATGTCGAAAATGCATTGAATATCAAGGCAATCTCTTAATTCTCCATCTTTCTCTGTTCTGTAGGTGACAGGTTTCGACAGTGTGGATGACGAGTCCAAGCACAGTGGTCACATGTTCTGCACCAAGAGCCCCAAGCCAGAGGAGTGGGACATTGTCAAGAACCCCTCCTACAGCTACTACATCTACTACATGTATGCCAACATCACTATGATCAACCAGCTACGCAAGTGAGTATCACATGTCAAATCACAATCCACATGTCCTTCAAGAAATTGTTTCAGAAAAAGTACAAATCAAACATGATACACCCGTATCATTATCAGTGTCTTACAGTACATGGCCATCATTCTGTCTCTGAGTCTGACTTTATGTTTGCTTCCTAGAGCTAGGGGAATGAACACCTTCCAGTTCAGGCCCCACTGTGGAGAGGCTGGAGCCGTCACCCATCTGCTGGCCTCCTTCATGACCGCTGACAACATCTCTCACGGCCTCAATCTCAAGAAGGTCAGTAGCCTCTCCAAACAAAATAGCCTCCTCTCTGTGGCACCATCAACACATGACACAACTAACTCCTACGGTCTTAATGTTGATGTTTGTATTTAACACTCCCACCCAACAGAGCCCCGTGTTGCAGTACCTCTACTTCCTGGCCCAGATTCCCATTGCCATGTCTCCACTCAGCAACAACAGTCTCTTCCTGGAGTATGCCAAGAATCCTGTTCTGGAGTTCCTCAAGAAGGGCCTGATCGTCTCCCTGTCCACTGATGACCCTATGCAGTTCCACTACACCAAGGTGAGGCCAAACTGGGTGTACGTCCGGTACTGTCTGTGTTGTGTAGGACGATATGTATGTTTTGGGCTCTCTTGGTTCATGTTGGTGCATTACGTGCCAATCAACTGACCTAGGGTGCCGTTCATTGGTTTAACCTTTAAGTTCAGAATGGCAATGGTTGGTAGAGAGTAAGCCAGATGCCCAGCTCACTCTGCTCTGACTGTGTGTCCTCAGGAGCCCCTGATGGAGGAGTACGCCATTGCAGCCCAGGTGTTCAAGCTCAGCACCTGTGACATGTGTGAGATCTCCAGGAACAGTGTGCTGCAGAGTGGCCTGTCTGATGAGGTAACAAACCCAACAGACGACAAACAGGATAAACAATATACTGCCTCAGAGACCCACAATTTATCCACACTGTGGCCTGAACTGTCAATATATATACAGTGGGGAGAACAAGTATTTAATACACTGCCGATTTTGCAGGTTTTCCTACTTACAAAGCATGTAGAGGTCTGTAATTTTTATCATATGTACACTTCAACTGTGAGAGACGGAATATAAAACAAAAATCCAGAAAATCACATTGTATGATTTTTAAGTAATTCATTTGCATTTTATTGCATGACATAAGTATTTGTTCACCTACCAACCAGTAAGAATTCCGGCTCTCACAGACCTGTTAGTTTTTCTTTAAGAAGCCCTCCTGTTCTCCACTCATTACCTGTATTAACTGCACCTGTTAGAACTCGTTACCTGTATAAAAGACACCTGTCCACACACTCAATCAAACAGACTCCAACCTCTCCACAATGGCCAAGACCAGAGCGCTGTGTAAGGACATCAGGGATAAAATTGTAGACCTGCACAAGGCTGGGATGGGCTATAGGACAATTGGCAAGCAGCTTGGTGAGAAGGCAACAACTGTTGGGGCAATTATTAGAAAATGGAAGAAGTTCAAGATGACGGTCAATCGCTCTCGGTCTGGGGCTCCATGCAAGATCTTATTTCATGGTGCATCAATGATCATGAGGAAGGTGAGGGATCAGCCCAGAACTACACGGCAGGACCTGGTCAATGACCTGAAGAGAGCTGGGACCACAGTCTCAAAGAAAACCATTAGTAACACACTACGCCGTCATGGATTAAAATCCTGCAGCACACGCAAGGTCCCCCTGCTCAAGCCAGCGCATGTCCAGGCCCGTCTGAAGTCTGCCAATGTCCATCTGGATGATCCAGAGGAGGAATGGGAGAAGGTCATGTGGTCTGATGCGACAAAAATAGAGCTTTTTGGTCTAAACTCCACTCACCATGTTTGGAGGAAGATGAAGGATGAGTACAACCCCAAGAACACCATCCCAACTGTGAAGCATGGAGGTGGAAACATCATTCTTTGGGGATGCTTTTCTGCAAAGGGGACAGGACGACTGCACCGTATTGAGGGGAGGATGGATGGGGCCATGTATCGCGAGATCTTGGCCAACAACCTCACCTCGTTCCCTCAAGTAAGAGCATTGAAGATGGGTCGTGGGCGTCTTCCAGCATGACAATGACCCGAAACACACAGCCAGGGCAACTAAGGAAGTGGCTCCGTAAGAAGCATCTCAAGGTCCTGGAGTGCCTACGCCAGTCTCC
>NC_036857.1:16122576-16154186 GCF_002910315.2 Salvelinus sp. IW2-2015 | reverse complement strand
GTAGGTATGTAACATACAAGTGCGCATAGTTTAAAGTGGCTAGTGGTACATGTATTGCATAAAATGGCAAGATGCAGTAGATGATTATAGAGTACAGTATATACATATGAGATGGTAATGTAGGTATGTAACCATGTATTAAGTGGCATTGCTTAAGATGGCTAGTGGTACATTTTTACATAATTTCCATCAATTCCCATTTTTAAAGTGGCTGGAGTTGAGTCAGATGTTGGCAGCGGCCGCTAAATGTTAGTGTGGCTGTAACAGTCTGATGGCTTGAGATAGAGCTGTTTCAGTCTCTCGGTCCTGCTTTGATGCACCTGTACTGACCTCGCCTTCTGGATGATAGCGGGGTGACAGGCAGTGGCTTGGGTGGTTGTTGTCCTTGATGATCTTTATGGCCTTCTGTGACATCGGGTGGTGTAGGTGTCCTGGAGGGCAGGTAGTTTGCCCCTGGTGATGCGTTCTGCAGACCTCACTACCCTCTGGAGAGCCTTACGGTTGTGGGCGGAGCAGTTGCCGTACCAGGCGGTGATACAGCCCGACAGGATGCTCTCGATTGTGCATCTGTAGAAGTTTGTGAGTGCTTTTGGTGACAAGGCGAATTTCTTCAGCCTCCTGAGGTTGAAGAGGCGCTGCTGCGCCTTCTTTCACAACGCTGTCTGTGTGGGTGGACCAATTCAGTTTGTCCGTGATGTGTACACCGAGGAACTTAAAACTTTCCACCTTCTCCACTACTGACCCGTCGATGTGGATAGGGGGGTGCTCCCTCTGCTGTTTCCTGAAGTCCACAATCATCTCCTTTGTTTTGTTGACGTTGAGTATGAGGTTATTTTCTTGACACCACACTCCGAGGCCCTCACCTCCTCCCTGTAGGCCGTCTCGTCGTTGTTGGTGATCAAGCCTACCACTGTAGTGTCATCCGCAAACTTGATGATCGAGTTGGAGGCGTGCATGGCCACGCAGTCGTGGTGAACAGGGAGTACAGGAGAGGGCTCAGAACGCACCCTTGTGGGGCCCCAGTGTTGAGGATAGCGGGGTGGAGATGTTGTTACCTACCCTCACCACCTGGGGGCGGCCCGTCAGGAAGTCCAGGACCCAGTTGCACAGGCGGGGTCGAGACCCAGGGTCTCGAGCTTGATGACGAGTTTGGAGGGTACTATGGTGTTAAATGCGAGCTGTAATCGATGAACAGCATTCTCACATGGGTATTCCTCTTGTCCAGATGGGTTAGGGCAGTGTGCAGTGTGGTTGCGATTGCGTCGTCTGTGGACCTATTGGGTCGGTAAGCAAATTGGAGTGGGTCTAGGGTGTCCGGTAGGTGGAGGTGATATGGTCCTTGACTAGTCTCTCAAGCACTTCATGATGACGGAAGTGAGTGCTACGGGGCGATAGTCGTTTAGCTCAGTTACCTTAGCTTTCTTGGGAACAGGAACAATGGTGGCCCTCTTGAAGCATGTGGGAACAGCAGACTGGGATAAGGATTGATTGAATATGTCCGTAAACACACCAGCCAGCTGGTCTGCGCATGCTCTGAGGACGCGGCTGGGAATGCCGTCTGGGCCTGCAGCCTTGCGAGGGTTAACACGTTTAAATGTTTTACTCACCTCGGCTGCAGTGAAGGAGAGCCCGCAGGTTTTGGTAGGGGGCCGTGTCAGTGGCACTGTGTTTGTCCTCAAGCGGGCAAAAAGTTGTTTAGCCTGTCTGGGAGCAAGACATCCTGGTCCTCGACGGGGCTGGTTTTCTTTTTGTAATCCGTGATTGACTGTAGACCTGCCACATCCTCTTGTGTCTGAGCTGTTGAATTTCGACTCGATTTTGTCTCTGTACTGAGACTTAGCCTGTTTGATTGCCTTGCGGAGAGAATAGCTACACTGTTTGTATTCGGTCATGCTTCCGGTCACCTTGCCCTGGTTAAAAGCAGTGGTTCGCGCTTTCAGTTTCACGCGAATGCTGCCGTCAATCCACGGTTTCTGGTTTGGGAATGTTTTTATCGTTGCTGTGGGTACGACATCGTCAATGCACTTCCTAATGAACTCGCTCACCGAATCAGCATATTCGTCAATATTGTTGTTGGACGCGATGCGGAACATATTCCAATCCGCGTGATCGAAGCAGTCTTGAAGCGTGGATTCAGATTGGTCGGACCAGCGTTGAACAGACCTGACGCGGGAGCTTGTTGTTTGAGTTTCTGTTTGTAGGCAGGAATCAACAAAATGGAGTCGTGGTCAGCTTTTCCGAAAGGGGGGCGGGGGAGGGCCTTGTAAGCGTCGCGGAAATTAGTGTAGCAATGGACCAGTGTTTTTCCAGCCCTGGTAGCACAATCGATATGCTGATAGAATTTAGGGAGTTTTGTTTTTTAATTAGCCTTGTTTAAAATCCCAGCTACGATGAATGCAGCCTCAGGGTGTGTGGTTTCCAGTTTACAAAGAGTCAGATAAAGTTCGTTCAGGGCCATCGATGTGTCTGCTTGGGGGGAATGTATACGGCTGTGATTATGATTGACGAGAATTCCCTTGGTAGATAATGCGGTCGACATTTGATTGTGAGGAGTTCTAGATCAGGTGAACAGAACGACTTGAGTTCTTGTGTGTTATTATGATGGTCACACCACTTCTCGTTAATCATAAGGCATACCCCCCCGCCCTCTTCTTACCGGAAAGATGTTTTGTTTCTGTCGGCGCGATGCATGGAGAAACCAGCTGGCTGCACCGACTCCGTTAGCGTCCTTGAGTTAGCCATGTTTCCGTGAAGCAGAGCACGTTGCAATCCCTGATGTCTCTCTGGAATGCTACCCGTGCTCGATTTCATCAACCTTATTGTCAAGAGACTGGACATTGGCGAGTAGTATGCTAGGGAGTGAGCGCGCGCGATGTGCCCGTCTCCGAAGCCTGACCACAAGACCGCCACGTTTTCCCCTTTTTCGGCGTCGCCCAGGGTCGCCGGCTGGGATCTGATCCATTGTATTGTGTGGAAGGCAATACACTGGATCCGTTTCGGGAAAGTCATATTCCTGGTAGGAACGATGGTGAGTTGACGTTAATCGTATATTCAGTAGTTCCTCCCGACTGTATGTAATGAAACCTAAGATTACCCGGGGTACCGATGTAAGAAATAACACGTAAAAAAACAAAATACTGCATATTTTCCAAGGAACGCGAAGCGAGGCTGCCATCTCTATCGGCGCCGGAAGTTAATGTTAACATTCCCTACATTACTCATCTCATATGTATATACTGTACTCTATACCATCCACTGCATCTTGTCTATGCCGTTCTATACCATCACTCATTCATATATTTTTTTATGTACATATCCTTATTCATTCCTTTACACTTGTGTGTATAAGGTAATTGTTGTGAAATTGTTAGGTTAGATTACTCGTTGGATATTACTGCATTGTTGGAACTAGAAGCACAAGCATTTCGCAACACTCACATTAACATCTGCTAACCATGTGTATGTGACAAATAAAGTTTGATTTGACATAACCTGAAAGGTCGCTCAGCAAGGAAGAAACCACTGCTCCAAAACCACCATAAAAAAGCCAGACTACGGTTTGCAACTGCATGTGAGGACAAAGATTGTACTTTTTGGAGAAATGTCCTCTGGTCTGATGAAACAACAATAGAACTGTTTGGCCATAATGACCATTGTTATGTTTGGAGGAAAAAGGGGGAGGCTTGCAAGCCGAAGAACACCATCCCAACCGTGAAGCACGGGGGTGGCAGCATCATGTTTTGGGGGTGCTTTGCTTTGCTGCAGGACTGGTGCCCTTCACAAAATAGATGGCGTCATGAGGGAGGAAAAGTATGTGGATATATTTGAAGCAACATCTCAAGACATCAGCCAGGAAGTTAAAGCTTGGTCTCAAATGGGTCTTCCAAATGGACAATGACCCCAAGCACACTTCCAAAGTTGTGGCAAAAGGGCTTAAGGACAACAAAGTCAAGGTATTGGAGTGGCCATCACAAAGCCCTGACCTCAATCCCGTAGAAAATTTGTGGGCAGAACTGAAAAAGCGTGTGCGAGCAAGGAGGCCTACAAACCTGACTCAGTTACACCAGCTCTGTCAGGTGGAATGGGCAAAAATGTACCCATTATTGTGGGAAGCTTGTGGAAGGCAACCCGAAACATTTGACCCAAGTTAAACAATTTAAAGGCAATACTACCAAATACTAATTGAGTCTATGTAAACTTCTGACCCACTGGGAATGTGATGAAAGAAATAAAAGCTGAAATAAATAATTCTATTATTCTGACATTTCACATTCGTAAAAAAAAAAGTGGTGATCCTAACTGATCCTATTTTTTTTACTAGGATTAAATGTCAGGAATTGTGAAACTGAGATTAAATGTATTTGGCTAAGGTGTATGTAAATTGCCGACTTCAACTGTAAATATTTTTACCAAGACATGCAATGATTCATGGCTAATTTCAGGCTTTTCAAGCATTTTGTTACGTTACAATACACAATAAAGCAATGTGTTGGATTACACAACACTGTCGTAGACTGCCATGGCTAAGTTTAGTCAGAACCAAAACGTGTTGCCTTGGGTTTTTATCTACAGGAGAAGACTCACTTTCTGGGTGCCGACTATCTGAAGGAGGGCCCTGAGGGCAATGACATCCGCAAGACCAATGTGGCCCAGATCCGTATGGCCTATCGCTACGAGACACTGTGCTATGAGCTCAACCTCATCAAGGAAGGTCTGAAGACTGACTGATAAATCTTAGATTTTATATGTTTTATGTTGACAGCCCCTGCTAAATGTATAGATTCTTTAAGACAAAACCTTATTGTGTACTAGTGTTCTCTCCATGGCAAACCACGGTCTATTTATTAGAATGGGTCATGTTATCTCGTGGCTGTGTTCAACTCCGTTAAATTTAACAGGTTGCATATGTAGTGATCATCCTGTATGATGTATTCCATCTTTCATTTGATTGGTTTCACTGTTCTTTTACTTGTTTATGTGAAAACACATTTCATGCTTAATGTGCCATATTGTGGGATGACACATTTACAATAATGATTTGAAACAAATAAATGAAATGTCAAATGGTTTCATTTGATTTCTGTATGAATCTCTTTTGTCCATGACTGAATTGATTTGCTTAATTTGATGCCCGTGCCCTGTCAATTGCTTATTTCAGAGGGGATACAAATGACATATTCCTGTGATTGTGTCAATCTGCCTCCTCCATCCAGTCGTCGATGACAGCAGGAGGTGATGACGTTTTGGCTCCCAGGATCAATATGGAGCCCCCTAAAAACTCTCACTTGGTTCGAGTTGTGCCACTAGCWAATTTTTCTGTGCCTGTTTATTCCTTGCTGTCCAAGATTGGTGGACGGTAGTTGGAAGAAAACACAAGTTTTTGGTCTAAAATAAGACATTTCGGTGATACAGTAGTTAGCTACTGCTAGCTTTAGCGGCTAATCAGCTAACGAGGACTAGTGTGTGGCTAACTAGCTAGCTAGCTCGCGAACTAGCGACTGAAATGGAACGCCCGATTTGGAAGTCATCGTGATTTGCTTCTGTGGGAAACACTTGTAATGAGTCAACTAAGACGGAAAATATAGGTAATACTGATGTCTAAAACTAAACACAGGGAACAGGTCTAATTTGCTGCTTACAGTACTTGATTTGCTATTTAAGAAGTTGGGATTGCTGCAAGCGGACCTCGAAAGCAACACACTGGTAACGTTAATATATTTTCCTACAATTCAGTGGATTAAAAGTAAAGCTAAATATTTACTCTCAGAGATTAGGCGTTTTGCTTGGTGTCCCCGTTATCTGGTCTCATATTTCATTTGCTGATGAGCTGCTACTAATGATCAGTAACGTGCTGCTGATCCTTTGTCACAATCAATTAATAAAAAATCTGTGCTGGTGTAACCGATGTGAAATGGCTAGCTAGGTAGCGGTGGTGCGCGCTAGCAGCCTTTCAGTCGGTGACGTCACTTGCTCTGAAACCTTGAAGTAGTGGTTCCCCTTGCTCTGCAAGGGCCGCTGCTTTTGTGGAGCGATGGGTAACGATGCTTCGTGGGTGACTGTTGTTGATGTGTGCAGAGGGTCCCTGGTTCGCGCCCGTGTCGGGGCGAGGCGACGGTCTAAAGTTATACTGTTACACTGGTGTTATTGAAAGAAAGTCCTAACAATTATCTTAATTTAAGCTAATTCACCAACACACCATGTCATGCACGGTGTGATTGATATATTTTTGTTGAGTTAATCTATGTAATTAAATATCCTGGTTAGGATCATCTTAATTGGATGTAAACAGCACAACTCCTCTCTTCATGAATTTACAAATAAATTATGGCAGGCCTGAGATCAGAGGGGTATACTACAAAGCAAGATCAATGAGTTAGCTATCCCAAGGCCGGTAGATAGCGATATTGAGTCGTTTCATTTTACTGTAGAACACATTATATGCAGCCGGCAATACATTCTTATCCCTAGTGGACCAGTTAGTACCTAAAACATTAAACATTCAGGCTGCATAGGCTTCAATTTCCTCAGAAACTTTATTTAATGGGGATAAGAAAAATAAAACGGAAAATATTCATACTTTCCATATGAAACACAATTTCCAGCACCATGCTAGTGGCTAAATGTTAATTCCGGATGGTGTGCATCGCGTTCAGCCAATCGGGTTGAAACTATCAGATCTAGGGTGCTTTTTCTTTTACACCTTCTGGTTGTAGCTAGATACTGTAACGACCCTGGGTTTATAAGCGCGGAAATCGACTCTGCCGCTCGAGCATGCTTTTGCGGCACAGTCGATTGCGCGCCGGACCTCGGGCTAGAATGTCGAGGGTTCAAGACCTGCTCCCTCCTGTTTCATTACATTGGTGTCAGAAGTGATCGGACTTTGCATCCACGACAGTGCGTGTGCTTGGCCGGTGAGCGCATTCCTGTAAGACGTAGAGTCGCAAGCTAGCGCGAGGACGCGCTCTTTGAAAGGAGGGAGTAGTGTAACGACCCTGAGTTTATAAGCGCGGAAATCGACTCTGCTGCTCGAGCATGCTTTTGCGGCATAGTCGATAGCGCGCCGGACTTCGGGCTAGGTCGAGGGTTCGAGACCTGCTCCCTGCCTGTTTCATTACAATATGTTACTACCCTCAGAATGGGGATCTGAGAGCAGTAGGATAGTAATCTGAAATGCAGTGGAAAAGTGACACTGTTTTAATAATAAAGCTAGCTCAGAACTCCCTTGATTCCTAAACCAACACAAAAGTTAGAGTACCCTCTTGTGTCCTGACTGTAATTGCATCTACTACTGCATAATAAATGCCTGACATAGGAATGTATAGACTTAGTCCATCAAAAATATAAAAGTATCCACTTTACTTTTAGTTCTAACTCAAAGATTTTCAACCCGCTACACTCTTCCCCTCCTTAAATTGTGTCTCCTGACATTACTCATTGTCTGTAACTGAGTGGGTTCTGTGTAGGTGTTCTGTATAGGTTTCGGATGTTAGGTCTCCACACCTGGTAGGTTGGCTGTCCAAGTGTGTCATAGGTTAGTATACCCCTTGGTTTTTAGATCTGTTGGGATCTTCTGACATCCATCTCTTCCTCTACGCACTGCTGATCTGAATCAGTGAGGTCATTCATACATGAGGAACCATTCAAATCAAATCAAAGTTTATTTGTCACGTGCGCCGAATACAACAGGTGTAATAGACCTTACAGTGAAATGCTTACTTACAGGCTCTAACCAATAGTGCAAAAAAGGTGTTAGGTGAACAATAGGTAAGTAAAGAAATAAAACAACAGTAAAAAGACAGGCTATATACAGTAGTGAGGGCTAATAAAGTAGTGAGGCTACAAACATACACCGGTTAGTCAGGCTGATTGAGGTAGTATGTACATGTAGATATGGTTAAAGGGACTATGCATATATGATGAACAGAGAGTAGCAGCAGCGTAAAAACGGGGGTTGGGGGGGGGGGGCACACAATGCAATAGTCCGGGTAGCCATTTGATTACCTGTTCAGGAGTCTTATGGCTTGGGAATAAAAACTGTTGAGAAGCCTTTTTGTCCTAGACTTAGCACTCCGGTACCGCTTGCCATGCGGTAGTAGAGAGAACAGTCTATGACTGGGGTGGCTGGGGTCTTAGACTATTTTTAGGGCCTTCCTCTGACACCGCCTGGTATAGAGGTCCTGGATGGCAGGCAGCTTAGCCCCAGTGATGTACTGGGCTGTACGGCGAGCAATTGCCGTACCAGGCAGTGATGCAACCAGTCAGGATGCTCTCGATGTTGCAGCTGTAGAACCTTTTGAGGATCTCAGGACCCATTCCAAATCTTTTTAGTTTCCTGAGGAGGAATAGGCTTTGTCGTGCCCTCTTCACAACTGTCTTAGTGTGTTTGGACCATTCTAGTTTGTTGTTGATGTGGACACCAAGGAACTTGAAGCTCTCAACCTGCTCCACTACAGCCCCGTCGATGAGAATGGGGGCATGCTCGGTCCTCCTTTTCCTGTAGTCCACAATCATCTCCTTAGTCTTGGTTACGTTGAGGGATAGGTTGTTATTCAGGCGCCACCCGGCCAGGTCTCTGACCTCCCTGTAGGCTGTCTCGTTGTTGTCGGTGATCAGACCTACCACTGTTGTGTCGTCTGCAAACTTAATGATGGTGTTGGAGTCGTGCCTGGCTATGCAGTCGTGGGTGAACAGGGAGTACAGGAGGGGACTGAGCACGCACCCATGTGGAGCTCCAGTGTTGAGGATCAGCGTGGCAGATTGTCTTTTTGTCTCATTGTCTTGAGTTTCAGGAGCATCATATCTCCTTTCAACATGATCTTCTCTCCCTTTGGCATTGACCCCATCCTCATTGTTTGGTTCTTCTAGGATCTCTGATTCTTGCTCCATGTTCTCATCCTGACTACCTTCTGTATCCTGAAAACGGGGATGAAACGCATAGACCTCTTCTGTCAGTGATTTTTGTCTGAGGTCTTGGGTGTTCTGTGCTTGCAACTGGGTTAACTCCTTGGGACCAGATGGCTTCCTCATCAGTCTGCTGAAGTTTCATCCCCATCTCCTCCATGTTCTGTGTTTGACGTTCTTTTTCAAGCAGGCTATTTCCTCTCTTCCAAGGTCTCATGTTCCACAGGTAGGTCATTTATTAACATCAACATGTTGCGATGGAGCACTCTGATGCCCTTGGCACCATTCTCCTTTTCCACCTTGTAGACTGGTCCTTCCACCCTGCTTCCCAGTAGGCCTGCAATTTGCCCGGTCCTCCTCTCTCTGACATATTTTTCACCAAGATTCGGTCTCCAGGTTGGAGGGCCACTGCCTTTGCACCATGGTCGTAGTGTCTTGTGCTTTTAGCCGAGAACTTTTGACTGTTTCAGATGTAACTCGGTAAGCTTCCTACATTTTGGTGGCCCAGTTCTGAGCATAGACTGGGTGTGACACCTGTTCATCAGTCTGATTGAGGCCAAACAACCGGTCAATGGATAGGCGAGGTGGCTGGCCAAAGAGAAGGAAGTGTGGTGAGAAGCCTGTTGCTTCGTTACGAGTGCAGTTGTATGTATGTACGATATGAGGTAAGTGGTCTTTCCATTGTGATTCATTTTCTTCAGGAAGAGTGCGAAGCATCTGTAGCAGCGTACGATTAATCTGTTCCACTAGGTTTCCCTGAGGAGGATCTAGCGTTGTGCGGGAGTGGCCGACCCCTGCCAGCTCCTGAAGGCTTCCAAAGAGTTTGTTTTCAAAGCCCCAGCCTTGATCGTGGTGGCGCCTCTTGAGGATATCCGATTTTCTCTGTTGCTGTCTTTGCAGACTTGTTGCGGGTGGCGTAGGTCTGTGTAAACCTTGTGAAATTATCGACTGATACTAAGATGTATTCACCCCCCCACACACACACACGTAGAACAGTATTTTGAGACCAACTCAAAGGGAGCAATTGATGTGAGCTTGCCCATTGGAGCTTTCCGTGGCACATTTGGTATTTTTTGCTTGATGCAACTACATTTCTTTGTGACATAGTCCTCAACTTCTTGTTGAATAAATGGCCAATTAAATTGCTCTCTCGCCAGGTGAGTAACCTTATCTGCACTCACATGCCCCATGTCATTATGTAGGTGTTTCAACACAGTGGCCTTGAATGTTCTAGTGATGACTAACCAACCTTTCTGTCAAGGATTCCATTCTTAGTCTGCAGTTTGGTACACTCATGCAGCAAGCGTTTGGCTCTCACACACCTTTTCTCTGTGTCTATTGGTTGTCGCCTCTTTAACATAGCCATCTCAAGACAACTCCAATATAAAGTGTTTTTTCTCAAAGTTGCCGGGATGTCACGTGTCCTACTTATATGAGGAACACTTGTAACAACTTAAGCATTACGAAACTTATATTAGATCAAATAAACCTCATGTAGAAAAAAAGCCATTAATTGACCTCCATACAAAAACTATTTTCTTAAAAAAAAAAGTAACCTTTATTTAACAAATTCTTATTTACAATGACGGCCTACCCCGGCCAAATCCACACGACGCTGGGCCAATTGTGCGCTGCCCTATGGGACTCCCAATCACGGCCGGATGTGATGCAGCCTGGACTCAAACCAGGGACTGCAGTGATGCCTCTTGCACTGAGATACAGTGCCTTAGACTGCTGCACCACTCCGGAGCGCAGCGGGTGAAATGGAAGAAAAACAACAGCTGCTGGATGGAGACAGATTTTCAGCTGAGTTGGGCATCTCTCTTCCTCTCTAGTTTGTGTCTCGTCTGGAACACTTTTAGCATTTTATCTAAACCTTTTCCTAACCTTAACGTAATTATTCTATTCTGCCATGTTACTTCTCCTAACCTGCTGCGTAAATTCTCCTAACCTGCTATGAAACCGGCAGACCTGCCCTGAGTACAGTCTGGTTTCCACTAATGCGAAACAACGCTGCTTTAGGTTTGGGCTGAAAAAACCGACTGCTGCAACCTGATTGGCTGAATGCGATACACACCATCCGGGATTAGCATTTAGCCACTCTAGCATGATGGTGGAAAATGGTGTTTCATAAACACATTTTCCAATTTTCTTTCATTTCTTTTCGCCATTAAAGTTGAAGACATCGAAGCCGATGCATCCTGAGTGGATAATGTATTGCCGGCTGCGTAAAATGCATTTGGATGGTAAGATAAACGACTCAATATTGCCATCTGTCGGCTTTTGTTCTATAAGTTAGCCAGCTAACTTGCCTAAATGTTCTGAAATAACTTAATTTTTTGGAAATATAATCATTAAATGGTCATGGTCTCATTGACTCAACCAAAAACGCATCTAAGTTTAGCTTTCTTAATGAACCAGAAAATCAATAGTAGTTTCTGATTGTTCATCAAAGTTAGATGGCTAACCCATTGATCCTGCTTTGTAGTATACCCCTCTGTCCAGTATGAGAAGGAAAATAGATTCCACATTACCTAATAGAAGCTGCATTTGCTGTTTAAGAGAAACCAGACTCCTTACCCTTTCTCTGGTACCCCACCCCAAGTTCAGTCATGGAGCAATTCTTGGAGAGGGAGGTTTAGCTGTGGTTGTTTTGAAGGTGCAATTAGGTTTTATCTTGGTAGGTTTGGGTCTTGATGATCCCTGTTTGGATTCTACTGGGGTGACACTACAAGTTCAAAGGTACCCTGGAATGACAACCTGACCATCCTTCATGACTATTCAAATTCTAATTATAGCTGGTAAACAATACTGAAACCAAAGCTTCTAACTGGGTGCAAGTCTCCTAACCATAATTATGGACAGTCGGTTGATGCTTTCTTCCTTCCTCTCAGGAAATGTAGGATAGGCCTTCCTGTATAACACACAGTTTTCAGTGTAGGATGTCCCGGCTGTGAGTACACTACATACATTAGATTTATGTCAAACCAAACAAAAGGCATAATTTGCGGAGCCTGAATGACGACTGTCTCTGGTCAAATTGATTCCCTAGCCTCCTCCTAGCTCTGCTGGAATGCAGCACAGAAATATTATTATCATGAGCAGCACTGTGGAATTTCACCATGTCTCCCTTCTCTAAATGCTTTCAGCTTTCAAAAAAATGTGCAACGTGTCCAAGAACTTTGCTTCCAGCAAACAGAGTACAGTAACTAAATTGGAAAGGAATCTGCCCGGAACAGGAGTCTGAATATATTTAGGGAAGATTTCACATAGGGACTTGGGCCTCACCAAACAGTTCGGATGGTACATACAATGAGGGGGCTGTGCAAGATCATGAATATGAGTATTGCATGCCAAACTGTTCAGGTGCACAAGCTAAACCCAATATGGAGCAATTCACTGTAAAGGACTCAATGTCAATGTTTCAATTGTCTGTTCCTATCAAATAGGAATAGCAATATATAACACATTTTACAGTAATACAACATTACTGTGGTTGTGATATGGATTAACCGGAATCCATCAATAATTGATCTTAATTGTTTGTCACAGGCCCTTTGTGCGTCATTGCTCCTATCTTCAGTTAATGTTTTCACGGCTTTAAGGCCTAGATGTGCTGAAGTCGGCATAAGCATACTTGAAATATCTGTCCTTCCTCATCCACTGAAAGAGATGTTTGAGATAAGAGTAAATTAGATTAAATGTTTTAATCTATCATGGTGTTCTGTAATGGGACAGCGGTGGTTAAGGATGGGACAGAGGGACAGCCAACTCCCCGAGGGGGCGGGGCGGTTGTGGTGGCTCCCAGACTGACTGACTGACTGACAGACACCCCTCTGGCTGCTAAAAGCTCCAGCGCCTTGTTCCTGCCGTTGCCTTCTTTTCTCCTCCGGGTTTTATTTTTGGCTACTGACCTTGACAGGAGCCTATCCTCTCCAGCTTCCTCCGGCCAAACACATCCCGTACGCCTTCCACTACATCAGGAGTGTGCTGTTGAAATAGTGTTGTCCTTCTCACTAGATTGTACATTCTCTTCGACAGGTTTCTCTTTGCTTTCTCTTCGGAGTGTTGTTTTAACTTGTTTTGAAGCGTTAATGGATGAGTAACTTTTGTGTCCTTTGCTTTGCAGGTGTTTCTTTAAGAGGAAAGGACGGAAAAGAGCAGACTCTGTTTAAAGGAAGAGTGGTTTAAAAAGAAAAGGATAGAACACAGACCCCTGTAAAACTCATTGCCTTCCATAGGCTACTGTGGCTAAACTAGTCGCAGGACAGACTCACTGTGTTTAACAGTGTCTGTCTGTACACCGGAAGGGCCCTCATGCCTCCAACAACCATGCAGTGAGGGTAAGCTGGCAGTGTGCCCCCTATCACCATGCTGGCTTTGGGCCTAGAGCAGGGGAGAGGTGGACGGGGCCAGGCTAATGTGGCCTGGCAGGCACCACCTTCAGGGAGGCCTCTAACCCAGGACCTAGGGAGGCCTCTAACCCAGGAGCCAGAGAGGACTCTAACCAATGACCCAGGGAGGCTTCTAACATACGACCCAGGGAGGCCTCTAACCCACAAACCAGGCCTCAACATCAAGCAGAAGATCTCTCAGTGGGAAGGCCTCTGTCAACCAGACAGCAGTGGGAAGGCCGATAGGGTCAAAGCTCATGCACCAGTTGTATCCCAATCACTTTCTGGGGATGTCCTGGATAACGGAGTATGTAGTGACAGTAGGAGAGGCGGACCTCACGGCAAAGCTAAAAGCCTGGGTTTAGATTTCAGGGAAAACCTACAAGCACAGGGCATACACACAGGCGTCAGCAGAAAGTTTGATCCCCCTCAGAATCACTCCTGTTTCAGTAAGACTTCAACTGCAATACCAGAGTCCAAGCCATTTATAGCGCCTTTGCAATCTCTTACAACAGACACTACAAACATTTTCCAATTAGATAGGATGATCGCCACCAATGGTGAACTGAAGGTGGGTGGTGTGTTGGAAGTTAAGTTGACCAAACACCTACCTCTGTCAGTGGATGACCATAGAGAGAGCCTGCCCCCAGGGAATTTCTATACCTCAAGGGGCTTCTGGCGGAGGCTGGAGGGAGACGAGTTGTTCTGGGAGAAGGGAAGAAATACCTCAGCAGAGCCTCAGAGTTCTGTGGGTCCAGTGACTCACCCTCCACTGAAACCACAACGGACGTTTCAGTATCAAGGAGCAGACAGCACCCTAACACACTGGGTCCAATGGAATAGCAGGACTCCATCTGCCAACCAATCCAACACCAAGAGCAGTGGCATAACCCACCCACCTAGCTTCCCACCACCCCTGTGTCCTGTCAGCCGTGGCAATGGGTTTTCCAGACACAAAAATAGCAGGTAAGATCATGATACTGACACCACAAGGCTAAATCTAAAAGATCAGTGGGCGTGAGTTATGCCAGAGTAGAATAGAGGAGGTCTTTAGTTTGCCATTTTAAACATAGAAAAGTTTTGGCATTTTCCTTTCGCAATGGCTTTAGTCAAAGGAAAACATGTTTTTGTATTTCAAACAACCAGGTTAACAATTACTTGGGGTGAAAGTCTTTCTCTGTCCTAAGCTATTGTGCTCTCTCTCATACAGTGTCCTTAGTTCTAAAGGTAGCATTGTTTTATGTTAAGTCTGAAAGAAGGAGAACGAGAGTATTTTAGAGGCACAGTTTGCATGAGAGAAGGATCAGAGTCAAGCATTTGGGCGGCCTCCAGGTGTGATGTCACATGATCTTTGGCAGCATTGCAGACCATTGTCTGGATATGGCTTACTTCCACAGCATCCAACGGTCCAGGGGTCACATTTGGTTGTTTTAACACACACAAACAAAACACACGCACACAACATAACATAACACAACACACACTGGCCTTGATTGTTGTATTCCACTAACGCAGTCTCTTTATGGGGGCAATTCCACACGAGCACACAGTAAGGTTTCAAATGAAACCTGGCTTTGTAACATCTACAGACTCAGTGTTGTAGTGTCTTTAACAAAGGCCAGGGTAAGGCCTAAATTTCACGAATTTCCCAAATTGAATACATTTTTTCTCAATCAATCTATTAGGCCTACTCTTGTATCTCTTTCCTGCTGTCTCCTGCGCACACTCTCCGTATTGACCTTAACTATTATTCACGCGTTCAATATATTTTTCTCAAAGTTCTCCTTGCGTCTATTTTACACCGTTTTTCTCAGCTTTACTTCCTCCCTGACTCGCCTTCCTACGGCCTTTATCATCTTCACTATCAACTTGCGAAAACCCTTCCAATGCCGAGACCCTTTTGCTGAACGTAAGCGGACAATACATTGAACAATAGCATGCTGACTGGCCCCGTCTCATGTCCCCTCTCCCTCCCTCTTCACAGGAAGTCCTTTGAGTTTGAGGATGTGGTGCGGTTGACAGCTCAGCAGGACACACTGGGAAGTGAGGCCAAGCGCTCCAGTCTATACCACGCCTTCTCTGACGACAACATTTATGAGGACATTATCTGTGAGTTCCTCCCTTGACACAAACCGAAAAAATACACTTCACTAGGGTTTTTTCTGCATAGAAAATTCTTGGGCGGACCGCCTAAGTGTTTTTTAGGATATTTTTTTCTGGGATGAAAAAAAAGCTTAAATGACTAAAACCATATATTGTATGTCAAAGATAATGGCCCTATACATTTTTAAATAAGATCATCTTTGTGAAGTAACAATCAACAAAATAAAAGCTATAGTCAGGGAGAATCAAAAATTCTAAAAATGATGCATTCAGGAGTGTTTTTGTCATTGATTTTGTTATAACGTTTGAGTCAGTCAGATAGCATAATAACATAGCATAAGTCATGGCAAAATGTTTATAATTGCATATATATATTTTTATCAGCAATTTCTGCTCTCCGCCCCATGGCAAAATTTGTGGAATTGTAGTAAATTAGCTTCAACAGCAAAATGTTGTCTTCGCAGCCAAGAGGGCCTTTAATATATTCGGTCAGTGAGCACGCCATTGGCCATGCCCACTGCCACGGCCCCGCCACACCCACCACCTAAGCCACATTTTGATCCAGAAAAACCCTGACTTCACCAAGGCAGCCTTAAGGCATCCGCATGCTTCCCAGCGGAAACAGTTCGGTAGAGTTTGTGCATATATTATGATGACATTTTGTGATATTTTTATTTGTTTTGGACTTCGGTGAGTTTTGTTTGGCTGTTCGGGCACACGTTTCTTCTGGAGACAAGCCGAAGTTTGGAGCCGAAGTCTACGTCCCTTCGTTGGTGATGGGTCAACAGTAGGGATTCTTCAATAAAGTCTTTGTTGTCATTCAACGAGACACGAGAACATTGAGAGGTCAGAAATAGCCAGACATGCAAAATTGACTAAAGAACAGAAGTTGTGTTTTGGAGAAATGCCATCAGTGCATGCTCTGTAAGCAATGCAGTGGATGAAGAGCATGGTGAACGGACAGATGTGATTTTAGACAGGGAGGAAGAAGAAGAGCCGAGTGTAGTGGGAAGATGTATGTTGAGGAAGAATGGCGTCAGACACGATAAAGAAGAATCTGGACCAGTAGGAGCAACATTTTGGAGAAAGTGGACCCTTATCTTTTGGCAGATCCATTTGTGGTTTCAGGGTGGGAGAGAATGGAGTTAGGTGTAGTTGAATTAGTGAAGGTAACCTGTAGTGGACTTGTGATATTTGTTTGTGTTACTTCTGACCAGAGGGAGAAGGCACTTCGTGTCATGCAACTTAGGTCAAAATCTGTTTCTTGCTTTGCTCTTAGGAATAGGGCACAATTGAAAGGAGTCATTTCTGGGGTAGCGTTAAGTGTGGAGTTGGAGCAATTTGGTGCAACACAGAGCTGGTGGGGAGCGTGGTGAAACAGATGAGTCATTGTCAGTCCTTTTGTGTTTTGAGTCAGTCTACCAGACCAAGTCATGTTAGGATATATCAGTTATTCTATTAGCGCTTTTGTCCAGAATCCACTGCTCTGTTTCAGGTGCAACGTTAATGGTCATGTTGCAACAGTATGGAGGAGGGAGATTGAAATATGTGGGAAGTGTGCAGGAGGGCCAGAGGATTGTGTAGTTTTGGTGGATAAAGTTGTGTGTGACAATTGTAGGGGTGCTCATGTTGCTGGGGATCAGAAGTGTCAGGTGTGAGAGAGGCAGATGGAATTGGTCAGAGTAGTGCAGAGGGTGTCCAATGCTGAGGCAGTGAAGAAAATGGAGGAGGATGGGGTGAGGGATCTTGAGAGGATCCCAGTGAGCAGTAGATTTGTGCCAGTACAGAGGGATGGAGTGAGTTACTCTTCAGTAAGAAATGGAAAATAAATCACAGAAAATAGATGTTTTGGGGGAAGCTGCAGAGAAGTATTTGGATATACAAGATTTTACTTCAGAAGAGTTACAGGGTGTGTTGAGGGGGGGTGTCCGTCCACCCAGGCAGTTGGCATGGTTTAGGAACAGATTGGGTCAAACTAGTGGAATGGGGTAGTGGGTTTTTAATGAGTGTAGGTGGCAGTTGCAGAGAAGTACCTGGATGTATGAGATGTTACTGCAGAAGAGGTAATGGGGTGGAGATTTATATTTTTATGAAATAGTGGTATATAGCTGTAGGGTTAGTTGCTGGTGCAATTTATTTATATTTTTTTACTTTTAGGAACAGGAATAATTAAGATAATTTAATGTAGGTAGGCCGTGACTGGCCTCACACGTTAGAACAGCAGTTGGCTGTGTATGCACCATTTTAAGTTGGACGTGATCTGCCAACCCAGCCCCAAAGAAGAACAACAAGAGACAACTCGTTTTCTTGCACATTGAAAAATACTGCACCAAACAGCTTAGTTAGATGTAAAATTGCACGACTAACATCTCTTTGGCAAAAGCATAAACATTTATGAGCGATTTCTTGAGTTATCTTCAATCAATTCTGATTACGGCGTCTCAAAATGGACAAACAGTACTATTGCCACTTTTTTTTTTCTTGTTTTTTCAAGTGAAGGTCTTTTATTAAGGGAGTATGCGAGCATACTTGTTCGGTTCGGCTAGGCGCCAGCCAAACTGAAGCATGCTGATGCCTTTGGTTGCCTTACACTCTCAGGAACCTTTAATATAAGATCCGTTCTTTCCTTATTTCTCTCTTTGTAACAACTGATAAAGAAAAAGGTGGGATATAGATTTTCTCAATATTGACACCTGTCAAGTCCCTTTCTGATCAGTGGTGGATGAGAAAGAAAGGCAGCCATTTAAGACCACTTTGACTTAGTCATGGACTATATATCTACTGTATGTATACTGTGTATGTCATATATCTCCCTCACCTTTGATCATGTCCAGCTGAACCCCTGATCAGAGATAACACATATGAGGATGTCAAGCCGTCTCCTTCTATGTGTCTCCCCATTGGGCGTCCCCGACCCTGGACCATGGCACAGAGACAGAACCCTCTCACCCCAAAGGTAGTAATGACAGCTGTTACAGGAAATGTGAAACAATTAGTATAATATAAATAAAAAAACATGCTTTAATCTTTCATTAACACCTTGTCTTCTGTGTCGCAGCTTCCTCCCAAGCCTCTCACGTTGCGGGTGGAGAGGAAGGACTCACTGGCAGCGACACAACCCTCACCTACAGAAGCCCCCCCTAGACCTGCCTTACCCAAGCGACCCACAACCATCCATAAAACACACAGACTGCCTCAGGTAAACACACACACGCATTTCATAAGCGTTTTCTACAAAGTGGAAATTGTATTACCTCAAACTACTACGGAGGTTGTATGTAATTTTGACTCTGAGTGGGAAAAGCATGCTATTAGGTGGATTGGTCTGTTTGCATGACTACACATAAAGAAGCCAAGCTAGTGTTGTAGGCCTACACTCCGTTGTCAATTTGGAGATAAGTCTGAGCTTCCTGTGTGCTTGGCTCTGGATCCAGGTCACTCATTCTACTGCTCAAGTTGAAACTTGACTGATGGCCCTATCCAAACCAAACCATTGCCCATTAGAAAACAACCTTTTTCAGTGCAGTCAAGGAAGTGTGCTTAAATCACATTTATTTGATTGGCCACAATTTTTTTACTTGTTTAAGTGGCCAGACATGTCAACATCAGTGTGATGATATATCACATGAATGTGATTTTTATTTGTATCAGATCAATATATCTGTGTGTGTGTGTGTGCGGTTTCCGTGATGCAGTATGTCAACAAGATTCATGTGATCTTCGACACCAAGCGAGGGAAGAAGAGAGTGAAGAGCCAGGGAGGTTCAGCTCGTGGTATGACAATTATTACCCTTCAACTTGTCTACAAGATGTAGATAAACTACTCTCTGTAAAGACCCAGCGTTTTGAGATACATTACATCACTGTTACAAATACAGTACAAAGACACTGTCAGTCTCTCCTATGACGTCTCTTTCTTTCATCCCTTTATTACACTCCCGTCTCGCTCTTTCTCTCTGTCTATGTATCTCGCATGCGCACACTCTCACTCTCTCTCTCGCTCTCTGAACAGAGGAGACCAGTGGAACTGAAAGTGACCCAGAGGACAACACTAAAGGTACTACTATAGCATTGACCTGCTACTTGTCAAATTGTCATTCATATTTAAAGTGAAATTTCACTCCCAAATAAATGTTTGGCAGACATTTTGAGAATGTTGAGTTCAGTCAATGTCCCACGCCGTCTACACTCATGTAATCCATCCATTTTCCATTCACATTTGATCACATTCCATTACCATTTATTCAAAGAGAGATATATGAGCGTGTTCCCAACCAGATTCACTTATTAGGTATTTTGAAAAATGTTCACTGTCTCCACCAGGAGGGTCCAGGCGCTCAGTCTATGTTCAGTCCACGCTAAAGCGGAGGCCAGGCTACCGCACCCTGGAGAAGGACCTGATCCAGCTCCAGCAACAGCAGCTCTTTCAGTTCTTTGTGGTGGTGTCACTCCGAAAGAGTTTTTCAGGAAACACCTACATCCCTGAGATCACGCAACAGTTTCCCAACAAGGTTATTGTCAATTGAAACCAATTAAAGCCAACCTCTTTCAGATTGGGGCAACAGAGCTAGGCGGATAGACCCAATTACACATTTCTTTTATAGGGGAAATACTGCTTGATGTACCATGGATGGGCTCAGCTCAAAGGAAACCCCAGAATGTTTAGTTTTTTTTAGTTACCATTGTACTATTGTTTCTGTTTTGCTGGCCAGGGAGTAAAATTAGATGCTCTGCATCTTTATCCTTTCTTAACCGCTATAGTTTGAGAAGTCTTCTCGCCACTCCCGTGAAGCTGACGACCGGCTGAAGGCCATTCCCATGTTCTGCTTCCCAGACTCTCAGGACTGGCGGCCTTCTGGAGACCTGCACAGGTAAGCTTCTGTCACATTCACATTATGGTCACAGTATGTAGCAGTGGTGTTACAATAAGGGTATTCATGTAATATAAATATTCATACAACCACTTAATATGAGCATTGGAACAGGTAAAACATTTAGAAAGTAGCTACGTTTTTGTAATAATCACTGTGCTAAAATTAAGTTATTATATGATGATATAAGAATTAAGGCCAAGACATGTCCAATGAAAGGGAGATTATCTAGTGATTCAGACAGAGGAACATCATTGCAGTTCATATGCCATGCTTTGTCTTTTCCCCCCAGGAAGACTGCACTAGAACACTGCTTAACTCTATCACATTGTGCATCCGTGTCCTATTGTCTATGCTTTTATCCGTCTTTGTAGTGAAACCTTCTCTTTTGTCTTGACGGGAGAGGATGGCAGCCGGTGGTTTTGTTACTGTCGTAAGATCCTGGTGAGTGTGTGTGTATGAGTCATTACGTTGTGTGTGTGTGAGGACTAGGCAGTTAAGTGCTTACGCAACATCTCTAAGGGATATACTACAGTCATAGGCTGTAAAACCTCTGAATCAGTGACCCAAACTAAACATAATTTTCCATTTGTCCACGTGTTAAATCCATGACTACATTTAATGTTAGATTTGTGTGTTTTAAATGCATTGCGCTGTTGTTTATTTTTACTAATTTATGGTCTGGACTGAGTGTTTGTTACCCCTGGAATGCCAGCGTTGATACAGCGCTGCAATAACATTGTTGATACTGAATGGCAGGGTTGGTTTTCATGCTGATTTCCGTGTTTATTTGTTCCTTTTAGCCAAGCGGAAAGGGGAAAAGACTGCCTGAAGTTCACTGTATTGTAAGCAGGCTGGGCTGCTTCAACCTGTTCGCTAAGGTAACCAGCAGTGTGATTTAAACTCTTCATATAATTATGCAATAAGGCCAGGTGTGTGTGTGTGTATATGTGTTATATTCAGCAAAAAAAAGAAATGTCCTCACTGTCAACTGCGTTTATTTTGAGCAAACTTAACATGTGTAAATATTTGTATGAACATAACAAGATTCAACAACTGAGACATAAACTGAACAAGTTCCACAGCCATGTGACTAACAGAAATGTAATAATGTGTCCCTGAACGAAGGGGGGGTCAAAATCAAAAGTAACTGTCAGTATCTGGTGTGGCCACAAGCTGCATTAAGTACTGCAGTGCATCTCCTTCCCATACACTGCACCATATTTGCCAGTTCTTGCTGTGAGATGTTACCCCACTCTTCCACCAAGGCACCTGCAAGTTCCCGGACATTTCTGGGGGGAAGGCCTAAGCCTCCACTCCGATCCAACAGGTCCCAGACGTGCTCAATGGGATTGAGATCTTCGCGGCCATGGCAGAACACTGACATTCCTGTCTTGCAGAAATCACGCACAGAACGAGCAGTATGGCTGGTGGCATTGTCAGGATGAGCCTGCAGGAAGGTACCACATGAGGGAGGAGGATGTCTCCCTGTAATGCACAGCGTTGAGATTGCCTACAATGACAACAAGCTCAGTCCGATGATGCTGTGACACACCGCCCCAGACCATGACGGACCCTCCACCTCCAAATCGCTCCCGCTCCAGAGTACAGGCCTCGGTGTAACGCTCATTCCTTCGACGATAAACGCAAATCCGACCATCACCCCTGGTGAGACAAAACCGTGACTCGTCAGTGAAGAGCACTTTTTGCCAGTCCTGTCTGGTCCAGCGACGGTGGTTTGTGCCCATAGGCGACGTTGTTGCCGGTGATGTCTGGTGAGGACCTGCCTTACAACAGGCCTACAAGCCCTCAGTCCAGCCTCTTTCAGCCTATTGTGGACAGTCTGAGCACTAATGGAGTGATTTTGCGTTCCTGGTGTAACTCAGGCAGTTGTTGTTGCCATCCTGTACCTGTCCCACAGGTGTGATTTTCGATGTACCGATCCTATGCAGGTGTTGTTACACGTGGTCTGCCACTGCGAGGACGATCAGCTGTCCGTCCTGTTCCCTGTAGCGCTGTCTTAGGCGTTCAAGTACGGACATTGCAATTTATTGCCCTGGCCACATCTGCAGTCCTCATGCCTCCTTGCAGCATGCCTAAGGCACATTCACGCAGATGAGCAGGGACCCTGGGCATCTTTCTTTTGGTGTTTTTCAGTCAGTAGAAAGGCCTCTTAGTGTCCTAAGTTTTCGGAACTGTGACCTTAATTACCTACCGTCTGTAAGCTGTTAGTGTCTTAACGACCGCTCCACAGGCGCATGTTCATTAATTGTTTATGGTTCATTGAACAAGCATGGGAAACAGTGTTTAAACCCTTTACAATGAAGATCTGTGAAGTTATTTGGAATTTTATGAATTATCTTTGAAAGACAGGGTCCTGAAAAAGGGACGTTTCTTTTTTTTGTTGAGTTTATATATATGTGTGTGTGTGTGTGTGTGTGTGTGTGTGTGTGTGTGTGATATCTTTTCTAACTAGGCGAGTCAGTTAAGAACAATTTCTTATTTCCAATGACGGCCTAGGAACAGGTGTGTTCAGGGGCAGAACGACAGATTTGTACCTTGTCAGCTCGGGAATTTGATCTAGCAACCTTTCGATTACTGGCCCAACGCTCTAACCACTAGGCTACCTGCCATATATTGCTGTTCTTATGCACACGCAACGCTGTGTGCCTCGATACAGCCATTAGCCTTGGTATTTTGGCCATATACAGTGCATTCAGAAAGTATTCAGAGCCCTTCCGTTTTTCCACATTTTGTTACGATACAGCCTTATTCTAAAATGGATGAAACAAATAATACTCAATCTGCACAATACCCTTCGAAAACAGGTTTTTAGAAATGTTTGCAAATGTATATACACTGCTCAAAAAAATAAAGGGAACACTTAAACAACACAATGTAACTCAAGTCAATCACACTTCTGTAAAATCAAACTGTCCACTTAGGAAGCAACACTGATTGACAATAATTTCACATGCTGTTGTGCAAATGGAATAGACAACAGGTGGAAATTATAGGCAATTAGCAAGACACCCCAATAAAGGAGTGGTTCTGCAGGTGTTGACCACAGACCACTTCTCAGTTCTATGCTTCCTGGCTGATGTTTTGGTCACATTTGAATGCTGGCGGTGCTTTCACTCTAGTGGTAGCATGAGGCGGAGTCTACAACCCACACAAGTGGCTCAGGTAGTGCAGCTCATCCGGATGGCACATCAATGCGAGCTGTGGCAAGAAGGTTTGCTGTGTCTGTCAGCGTAGTGTCCAGAGCATGGAGGCGCTACCAGGAGACAGGCCAGTACATCAGGAGACGTGGAGGAGGGCAACAACCCAGCAGCAGGACCGCTACCTCCGCCTTTGTGCAAGGAGGAGCACTGCCAGAGCCCTGCAAAATGACCTCCAGCAGGCCACAAATGTGCATGTGTCTGCTCAAACGGTCAGAAACAGACTCCATGAGTGGTATGAGGGCCCGACATCCACAGGTGGGGGTTGTGCTTACAGCCCAACACCGTGCAGGACGTTTGGCATTTGCCAGAGAACACCAAGTTTGGCAAATTCGCCACTGGCGCCCTGTGCTCTTCACAGATGAAAGCAGGTTCACAATGAGCACGTGACAGACGTGACAGAGTCTGGAGACGCCGTGGAGAACGTTCTGCTGCCTGCAACATCCTCCAGCATGACCGGTTTGGCGGTGGGTCAGTCATGGTGTGGGGTGGCATTTCTTTGGGGGCCGCACAGCCCTCCATGTGCTCGCCAGAGGTAGCCTGACTGCCATTAGGTACCGAGATGAGATCCTCAGACCCCTTGTGAGACCATATGCTGGTGCGGTTGCCCTGGGTTCCTCCTAATGCAAGACAATGCTAGACCTCATGTGGCTGGAGTGTGTCAGCAGTTCCTGCAAGAGGAAGGCATTGATGCTATGGACTGGCCCGCCCGTTCCCCAGACCTGAATCCAATTGAGCACATCTGGGACATCATGTCTCGCTCCATCCACCAACGCCACGTTGCAACACAGACTGTCCAGGAGTTGGCGGATGCTTTAGTCAAGGTCTGGGAGGAGATCCCTCAGGAGACCATCCGCCACCTCATCAGGAGCATGCCCAGGCGTTGTAGGGAGGTCATACAGGCACGTGGAGGCCACACACACTACTGAGCCTCATTTTGACTTGTTTTAAGGACATTACATCAACGTTGGATCAGCCTGTAGTGTGGTTTTCCACTTTAATTTTGAGTGTGACTCCAAATCCAGACCTCCATGGGTTGATAAATTTGATTTCCATTGATAATTCTTGTGTGTTTTTGTTGTCAGCACATTCAACTATGTAATGAAAAAAGTATTTAATAAGAATATTTAATTCATTCAGATCTAGGATGTGTTATTTTAGTGTTCCCTTTTATTTTTTTGAGCAGTGTGTATATATTTTTTAAAGTATACCTTATTTACATTAGCATTCAGACCCTTTGCTATGAGACTCAAAATTGTGCTCCGGTGCATCCTGTTTCCATTGATCATCCTTGAGATGTCCACCTGTGGTAAATTCAATTGATTGGACATGATTTGGAAAGGCACACACTTGTCCATATAAGGTCCCACAGTTGACAGTGCACGTCAGAGCAAAAACCAAGCCATGAATTATTCGTTGAGCTCCGAGGCAGGATTGTGTCATGGCATGGATCTGGGAAAGGGTACCAAAACATTTCTGTGGCATTGGAGGTCCCCAATAACACAGTGGCCTCCATTATTCTTAAATGGAAGAAGTTAGGGACCACCAAGACTCTTCCTAGAGCTGGCTGCTGGCCAAACTGAGCAATCGGGGGAGAAGGGCCTTGGTCAGGGAGATGACCAAGAACCCGATGGTCACTGACCGAGCTCTAGAGTTCCTCTGTGGAGATGGGAGAACCTTCCAGAAGAACAACCATCTCTGCAGCACTCCACCAATCAGCCCTTTATGGTAGTGGCCAGATGGAAGCCACTCCTCAATAAAAGGCACATGACAGCACTCTTGGAGTTTGCCAGAAGGCACCTAAAGACTCTCAGAACATGAGAAACAAGATTCTCTGTTCTGATGAAACCAAGATTGAACTCTTTGGCCGGAATGCCAAGCGACACATCTGGAGGAAACATGGCACCATCCCTACGGTGAAGCATGGTGGTGGCAGCATCGTGCTGTGGGGATGTTTTTCAGCAGCAGGGACTGGAAGACTAGTCAGGATCAAGGGAAAGACGAACTGAGCAAAGTACAGAGAGATCCCTGATGAAAACCTGCTCCAGAGCACTCAGGACCTCAGACTGGGGCGAAGGTTCACCTTCCAACAGGACAACAATGGTAAGACAACGCAGGAGTGGCTTCAGGACAGCCAAGACAACGTAGGAGTGGCTTCGGGACAAGTCTCTGAGTGGCCCAGCCAGAGCCCGGACTTGAACCCGATCGAACATCTCTGGAGAGACCTGACATAGCTTGAGAGGATCTGCAGAGAAGAATGGGAGAAACTCCCCAAATACAGGTGTGCCAAGCTTGGAGTGTCAAGAAGACTCAAGGCTGTAATTGCTGCCAACAGTGCTTCCACAAAGTACTGCGTAAAGGGTCTGAATACTTACGTAAATGTATATTTCAGTTTTTTATACATACATTTGCAAATGTCTAAAACCCTGTTTTTGTTTTGTCATTATGGGGTATTGTGTGTAGATTGAGGGGGGGGGGGTGTAACGTAACAAAATGTGGATAAAGTTGAGGGGTCTGAATGCTTTCCGACTGCACTGTAGCACAAACCCATGAGGTTCCTTACTGCTATTATAAACTGGTTACCAACGTAATTAAAACCATGGCTTTCAAGCCAATCAGCATTTAGGGCTCAAACCAGTTTATAAAACATTTAGCCTGCTTGTACACATAGATTCAAAGGTTCAAACTAAAGTCTATTAAAATGTCCTAGCTAATCAGAATGGTGTGTTTTTGAGAATGATTTAATTATATATTTAGGATGTGTTATGTTCCACCCATTTTCGAGTCTGTTCATTTACATTTACATTTAAGTCATTTAGCAGACGCTCTTATCCAGAGCGATTACAAGTTGGTGCATTCACTCTATGATGTCCAGTGGACAACACTTTACAATAGTGCATCTAACTCTAAGGGGGGGGGGTTAGAAGGATTACTTTATCCTATCCTAGGTATTCCTTAAAGAGGTGGGGTTTCAGGTGTCTCCGGAAGGTGGATTTGATTCCGCTGACCTGGCGTCGTGGGGAGTTTGTTCCACCATTGGGGTGCCAGAGCAGCGAACAGTTTTGACTGGGCTGAGCGGGAGCTGTACTTCCTCAGAGGTAGGGAGGCGAGCAGGCCAGAGGTGGATGAACGCAGTGCCCTTGTTTGGGTGTAGGGCCTGATCAGAGCCTGAAGGTACGGAGGTGCCGTTCCCCTCACAGCTCCGTAGGCAAGCACCATGGTCTTGTAGCGGATGCGAGCTTCAACTGGAAGCCAGTGGAGAGAGCGGAGGAGCGGGGTGACGTGTTCAGGCAAGAGGAACATGTGTAAATTTATTGTAAATAAAAGTTTTGTTCATAGACAATGAAGCAAGCAGCTAGTATGTTATGTAGTCCTGGTGTAGTCTCTTGTTGATACTTTGTCATCAGGATATTCTTTGTGTTTAGGGGGTAGTTATGGAGTTATATACTGTAGGCTTGTCACGAAGGTAACATTTACAAACTATACGATACCAGGCCAAGTATCACAATACAGAGTAGTATTGCGATACTACGGTGTAAAAAGTCTGTGGCCTAGCTGTTTCTAAACGTTCTCCAAAAACCTCCCACTGAAATTCACACTTAAATTCAATGTTTTGAATAGAACTTCACACTGTTCAGTGTACAGTTCCAGTCAAAAGTTTGGACACCTACTCATTTATCTTTATTTTTAGCAAAGGGAAATTAAGATTCCATCATTACTTTAAGACATGAAGGTCAGTCAATCCAGAACATTTTAAGAACTTTGAAGAACATTTTTTCTTCAAGTGCAGTTGTTAAAAACATCAAGCGCTATGATGAAACTGTCTCTCATGAGGACCGCCACAGAGGAAGACCCAGAGTTACCTCTGCTGCAGAGGATAAGTTCATTAGAGTTAACTGCAACTCAGAAATCGGCAACTAACTGCACCTCCAGATTGCAGCTCAAATAAAGTTCAAGTAACAGATACATCTCAACATCAACTGTTCAAAGGGAACTGCGTGAATCAGGCCTTCATGGTCGAATTGTTGCAAAGAACCAACTACTAAAGGACACCAATAAGAAGCAGAGACTTGCTTGGGCCAAGAAACACGGGCATTGGACATTAGACCGGTGAAAATCTGTCCTTTGGTCTGATGAGTCCAAATGTGAGATTTTAGGTTCCAACCTCCGTGTCTGTGAGACGCAGAGTAGGTGAACTGATGATCTCTGCATGTGTGGTTCCCACCATGAAGCATGGAGGAGGTGGTGTGGAGGTGCTTTTCTGGTGACACTGTCAGTGATTTATTTAGAATTCAAGGCACACTTTAACCAGCATGACTACCACAGCATTCTGCAGCGATACGCCATCCCATCTGGTTTGCGCTTAGTGGTACAATCATTTGTTTTTCAACAGGACAATGACCCAAAACACACCTCCAGGCAGTGCAAGGGCTATTTGACCAGGAAGGAGAGTGATGGAGTGCTGCATCATTTATTAAAGAGCAGCGATCCTATCGAGCAGTGTGCGGATTTCTTATTTTTCCTCATCTTGTTCAACTGTTACTGTGCACCTGCAGAGGAGATGGCTCAGATGTTCGAGTGCTTTTTTGAATTTTGAAAACGTTAGGCACCAAACAGATGTGGCAAAGAAGGGGGTCGAGTGATAAATGGCAGATATGTGAGAGCAGAACTAATAAACGGGCTCTGCCCGATCACTAAAATGGCCCACCCGATCAGAACTACATATACAAAATGGCCGACTGCCAAACTACAAGTCCCAGAAGCAAGGGGAACCCTCAGAAGGTGGAGCCAACACACAGATAAAGGGTCAAGAAAAACCAGGAAGAGGAAGTAGAGCTGGAAGGATCTGTGAACCATAGAGAAAGAGACAATAGATATTGGCTGGATTGACTGTGTATGAGCTGGACTGTTTTGGACTTACCTGTTGGCGTTTGGACCTGGACCTACTGAGAACCCGATTCGTGTACGAACCCCTGCTATCCTTGACCTTGCCTATGACCTGGGTGGATCAGGACGGAGAGACAAACACACAGGTACTGTCCTGTTCGAAAGAACTCTCATTCTGGGGTAATTTGGTGACAGTTTCCCACTTAATTTGTGACAAACGCTCATAACCTGAAGGGTTTGCCACACGTGGTGGAGAATGTGGGCATATGAACTAACCATTCGCTGGTTAGGTAAAATAAAAATAAAAAATAAAATAAAAGTTCAGTTAGCACTCCAAAGGGGAGTCAGGTTTTTTTTTTTTTGGTGGCTTTGTTGGGTTAGGACAGTTTCTCAGGAAAATGAGTATGGAGGGAGCCATACAAGCCCGTTTACAAGCGGCGGCCACCCAACAAGAGGCAACTAGAGCTCAACAAATAGCTCATCAGGATGCAATGCGAATGTACCAGGACACGTTACAGGTCCAGCACCGCACCAACCAGCTGCTCAGAGAAGAGCAAGAGAGAAACACCCGGGAGTTAAGAGAAGCCTAAAGGGGCTAGCGGACCAAATTGGAGCTCAATTACCAGCTGCAAATACCCAGAGGCGGCCAATCATTTTCTTCAAAAAATGACAGCACAGGATGATGTGGGAAGCATATCTTACCACCTTCGAAAGGACTGCAGAGAGGGAGAAGTGGCCGAAAGACGAATGGGCAGGGCTTCTGGCACCATACCTGGCAGGGGACGCTCAAAAAGCGTATTTCGACTGAGTTGACAGATGCACAGGATTACGATAAACTAAAGGGAGAGATTCTGGCAAGACTGGGATGACCGATACCGTGGGGCACACCGCTTTCACCAGTGGTCCTACCGATCTGGACAACCCCCCGAACACAGATGTTCGACTTGATTCACCCTGGCACGGAAATGGTTGCAACCGGAGACCCGTTCCTCCGCCGAGATTGTCGAGACCATCGTACTCAACCAGTTTCAGCGAGGTCTACCCCAAGAAGTGCGACGATGGGTTGGCCAGAACGAGGTACTTTCCGCCGACCATCTCGTGGGCCTAGTGAACGGTATGTACGGGCAGGAACAGCTGAGCAGGCACAGGAGGAAAGATTCCCATTCCCCAGGCCTGGCGAACCAGCGGACAGGGTAAGACTGTGTCCAACAGGTGGAGGGGAAGAGAGCAGCGTGGGGCATGAGGAAAGAATCAGAATCGGGCCGAGACACTAAGGGAAAAACGGAAACCGGGACCGGGGTCGAGGGGGTCTCCCGCCCGACAGTCGCCTATTATCTCTTACTAATTGTAATGACGACCAGGACATATTGCAGCCTACTGCCCTATTAAAGAAGAGCCAATGCAATGTAACCTCGGTGAAAAAGAAGATGATATGTGGTATGCATGTCCTGTTGTAACCACTGTACTTGAAGATCAAGAAACAAACATATGTGCAGGGTGACGGTTGAGGGAAAGAGGTTGAAGCCTGCTGGATTCTGGCAGTATGCTAACCCTGGTCGTTGCAAACCTAGTGCCAACTCATAAACTGGATACAAGTCAGGATATCAGTGTTACATGCATTCATGGGATACCCGTCTGTACCCCACAGCCTTAGTGAGCATACAAACAGAGGACGATCTGCTGAATTGTGAGGTCGGCGTGGTCCCAAAGATGCAATATGATGTAATATTGGGTAGACACTTCCTAACTTTGCGAAGTTAGGCCAAAAGAATGGCATATTTGAGAAGCCAACAACCTGACCAAGCAGGAAGGAAGCATGGGGGCATTCAACCAAAGCCAAGAAAAGTCTCCCAGGGGCCAACCTCACAGGTGCTAGTAGGGGAGGATGGAGGATGATGGCAACCTCGTGACAACGAACAGCCCGGTACTAGTGGGGCTGGGGTCGATCTGAATCCCAGAGGTGACGATCTAGAACAGCAAGACCTGGCAGGGTCTTGACTAAATTTTGGGATGGCCCAAACAAGGATCCAACCCTGCAGCAAGCCAGAGCAGACGTGCAGGTCGTCGATGATACTCCATAAATGATGGGATGAGGCCTAATAGTTTTCCCACTGTCATTTGAAAAAGGTTTGTGTACAGAGTCCAAAATAGGGGTTGATGTGGTTGAACAGTTTGTTGGTCCCCACCGGTACCGGAGGACAGTACTGGATCTAGCTCATGGCACATTCTGGTGGACACCTTGGTATCGATAAAACCCGAGACCGGATTGTAAGAGGTTTACTGGCCAGGAATTCAGGCTGAAGTGGCTCGGCATTGTGGAGAGTGCCCGGAGTGCCAGTTAACAGCTCCCGACCAGCTGTTAGAAGCCCGTTAGTGCCATCCCTATAATCGAAACGCCATTTGAGAGGATAGCGATGGATATAGTGGGCCACTACCCAAGTCCGCCAGAGGACACCAATACATTCTGGTCATTCTAGATTATGCCACTCGCTACCCAGAAGCCATTCCCCTTGAACGATGACTTCCAAAAATATTGCCAAGAATTAGTGCTCTTGTTCACCAGGGTAGGGTTCCAAAGGAGATCCTTCAGACCAGGGGACCCCTTTATGTCCCGCCTTATGGCGGACCTTTGTAAATTGTGGCAGGTGAAACAGTTGAGGACATCGGTTTACCATCCTCAGAACGGACGGGCTGGTTGAGAGATTCAACAGGACCTGAAGTCAATGCTCAGGAAGGAAATCGATAAGGATGGGAAAACTGGGATTGCATGTTGCCGTATCTGATGTTTGCCATTAGAGAGGTTCCTCAAGCCTCGCTGGGGTTTTTCTCCTTTGAGCTGGTATATGGGAGGCACCCCGGGGAATCTTAGACATCGCCCGGAAACCTGGGAGCACCAATCCACCCCGTATACTAGTGTCATAGAGCACGTCACGGCAATGCAAGACAGGATAGCCACCAGTCATGCCCATCGTCCGAGAGCACATGAGACAAGCACAAGAGCACCAGCGGCACACTTATAACCGGCAGGCTACCCTGAGGGATTTCACCGGGAGATAAGGTGTTAGTGCTGATCCCCACGGTAGAGTGCAAACTACTAGCCACATGGAAACCATATGAAGTACTGGAGAGAATAGGAGAAGTAAATTATCGGATCCGACAGCCAGGTCGACGGCCACAGGACAGATCTATCACATAAACCTGTTAAAAGCATGGAGAGAGAGAGAAACATAAAA
>NC_036857.1:16074913-16122551 GCF_002910315.2 Salvelinus sp. IW2-2015 | reverse complement strand
AAAGGAAGACCCAGAGTTACCTCTGCTGCAGAGGATAAGTTCATTAGAGTTAACTGCAACTCAGAAATCGGCACACTAACTGCACCTCCAGATTGCAGCTCAAATAAAGTTCAAGTAACAGATACATCTCAACATCAACTGTTTCAAAGGAGACTGCGTGAATCAGGCCTTCATGGTCGAATTGTTGCAAAGAAACCACTACTAAAGGACACCAATAAGAAGCAGAGACTTGCTTGGGCCAAGAAACACGGGCATTGGACATTAGACCGGTGAAAATCTGTCCTTTGGTCTGATGAGTCCAAATGTGAGATTAGGTTCAACCTCCGTGTCTGTGAGACGCAGAGTAGGTGAACTGATGATCTCTGCATGTGTGGTTCCCACCATGAAGTATGGAGGAGGTGGTGTGGAGGTGCTTTTCTGGTGACACTGTCAGTGATTTATTTAGAATTCAAGGCACACTTTAACCAGCATGACTACCACAGCATTCTGCAGCGATACGCCATCCCATCTGGTTTGCGCTTAGTGGTACAATCATTTGTTTTTCAACAGGACAATGACCCAAAACACACCTCCAGGCAGTGCAAGGGCTATTTGACCAGGAAGGAGAGTGATGGAGTGCTGCATCAGCTTATTAAAGAGCAGCGATCCTATCGAGCAGTGTGCGGATTTCTTATTTTTCCTCATCTGTTCAACTGTTACTGTGCACCTGCAGAGGAGATGGCTCAGATGTTCGAGTGCCTTTTTTGAATTTTGAAAACGTTAGGCACCAAACAGAATTGAAGGAACACCAGAAATAAATATATTTTTGATATAGTTTAGATTTACATTAGGCCTATATGAATCCTACTTTTTGAAGCACATCTCATGAGTAGTACAGTTTTCCTTTCTTCCTGTGCCAATCAAATTTGCCTAAACCTACTGTCATGTTACCAGGTTGTTAGGTAACATGACTGAAAACGTTTGTTATCAAACCAATAATTAGCGACCCTGGATTAGTTTCAAACGGCCTGTGACATGGTTTGTGAAATTATATAAAATGTGTGTGAATCCCAATAAAGAAAAAGGCATGTCCGATAATATGGGTCATTTTTGTAAAAACAAATGTATGGTTTACGCTAGAGACAAGCTGTTTTCTTTGCTGTAAAGCTACAATCAATCATGTCACAAAGCAGTGCTCCATTTTCCCTCTGACACTCAGAGGCTGCATGACAGTGACCTTGCCTAGTATACTTAGACTGGTCTTTGCTCTTGGTTATAACAGGCGATGAAAATACAGAATGTGTCAACATTGCTCGCTTTGCACGCTGCTCCAATGTTACAAATGTAACAACTGAAGACTCGTCTGTGTCTGCATCCCCCCCTTGCTATCACTGCTAAATTATATWTTTTTTTTAAATGACGGCGGAATAGACACGCATGAAGAGAGGATGGAGAGAAGCAGGTGAGGAACTGATAGGGGATGCGGCTGGCTGATTACAGCTGCCGCACATGAAAGTGAAGTGGATATTATTGGACCTGCACATACAACAGACTAGTGGTTGTTGCTTCAATTCAACAAAACTGACTTTATAAACATTTTACAACAGGCACCAGCAGGTTCTTAGAAAAAATCTGTAGTATCATATGAAACGGTACTACGGTATTCTAAAATGTTGGTATCATGACGTTTTTGTACCGTGATATTACAGTGGTAACGGTATACCGTGCAACACTAATATACTGTGTGTGTGTTTTCAGATCTTGGAGGAGGTAGAGAGGCGCAGGGAGATCTGTCCAGCCCTAGTGTCTCCCTTCATGCGTAGTGTCATGGAGGCTCCTTTCCCCGCCCCTGGACGCACCATCACACTCAGGAGCTTCCTTCCAGGCACAGGAAATGAGGTAACACAATCACACAACTAAGAGGACCTCTAGGACTCAATGTAAAGAGTAACTACAGGGGGAGATGGTGCAAAAGTCTGTCCTCTCCTCGACGACTCCATCTTCCTCTCCTCCATGACCCGGAAACTGCAAAGTAGTCACCATATGTAGGAGAGTGTCAATTCATTAATAGGCGAACAGAGGAGTGTCTTCCTCTTTTTGATAGCCTCCTCCCGCCGAGGAAGCACAAGTGTATCCTCCCGGCGGCTAGCCTGTAAGTGTTTCAAAATCCGCAACACTCCCTTTGAATCAGCTGTTTTCGCGAAGGAGAAAAGCATGCACACATTTAAAAACGATACACTACTTATCCTTTTACATATTAAATGTTTTGCACAACTAGCAACATTTTTACTACTTTACACATTTATTTTGGGATTCAACCCCAGCACACCAAATTTGCATGATGACATGCTAGTGGAGGAGAGTCCCATTTCATACAAGCACATTTGTTTCCTCCCCTCCTCGATTACATTTGACCTTTTTCAAAAGTAGGCAAGGATTTGAGCAAAACAAATAAAAAATCTCCCAGGGAGTTCGGAGAAGTAACAAGAGGAAGTGACACCGTTTAGTTAAGTTCCTACCTCTTTATTGCAGACACTATGTCAACAACATCTGCAATCATGTGCAATGTCTCTGCCCAGCAATCAACTATTGTTGTAAGAGTTGTATTTGGTCAAATAACTGAGCATTAGCCAACCTGTGTACTTGTGTGATCAGGTGCTGACGCTGTGCCGGCCGGTAGACTCAAGGCTGGAGCATGTGGACTTTGAGAGCCTGCTGCAGTGCCTGAGCGTTGGGAGACTCCTACAGGTGTTTGCCTCTCTGCTACTGGAGAGGAGGGTCATCTTCATTGCTGACAAACTCAGGTAAGGAGTTTCCTCTAGTACACACAGGTTCACTGTCGTCTCCAGCTCAGCTTGGGAGACAGTAGGAGGGCAGGAACAGCATAGCACTGGTCCAGGGTGGAATGTATTGTGTGCTTTGCTCTCCTGTTGGTCGGTGTAAAAGTACATAGTGTAGTCTTAGTGAATGGTATTATACAGACCGTATGGACTCCATATATTTGACATGCGTTGTCTGTAAAGTGGGTGCCTCTTCTCAGGAGTTGAACATCTCTTCATCCCTCTCTCTTCTCTTCAGTGTGCTGTCTCGTTGTGGCCATGCCGCGCTGGCGCTGCTCTACCCGTTCACCTGGCAGCATACATTTGTGCCTGTGCTGCCCGCTAGCATGCTAGACATCAGCTGCTCTCCCACTCCCTTCCTCATGGGGGCGCTGGCGCCCTGCCTGCCCGAGCTTCTGGAGCTGCCCATAGAGGAGGTCTGATTCCCAGTGGCTCGTCACTAGATGGCCATGCTACAATGAAAACATTTTCTATTTCGTCAGAATTGATGAGCAAGTTCCCAACTGACTAGTTCCTTGATATTGGGTTAGGGTTACTTAGAATTCTGTTGCGCACAGTTGTTTACCAGACTTAAAGGTAGACTCCGCGATATGACGTAGATGCAGAAAGTAACCGCATAGGTGGTCAATTTCCACAACAACTAAGAGGTTAAGCACAAGGTTCAACTTCTCCGCTGTTTTGGTCCTGTGGCTACCACGCTGTAACAGCGTGATGTTGGCAAACCATTGCACATGCGCAGATACTGTGGGTGACTGTGTGAGAGCGAAGTGTTGCATCTCGCTCATCTCAATATCTGTGGTGCTGTTCGTGCCAATGTCATTTCGCTGAGTCTACCTTTTAATAAAGTATTTTACTGCCACCTAATGGTAGTTCTATGAACGTCTTTACAGTAGGACTAACAAACTGTGCAGTATCAATCTGCAAACAATTACCAACAGTTAATGGTAGAAAGTCTCTGATGTCTAATTCAAAGCCCAATCCATTTGACCTGCGTTAATTTTGTCATTGATAATTTAAGGTTCTGTCTCTGTTTTGCATTCTAGGTGCTTATTGTGGATTTATGTACGGACAATTTTGTCAAACAGGTGTGTATTTAATTGCAACTCATGAAAGATAGGTGTGGTTCCAAAACACAACTGAATAGGGTATGAGGAACACTTTGTCTGTGCATGTCTGCGTTCCAAGTGACAGTGTTGAATATTAATGCAACTTGATGATTTCACACATACCAGAGCTTGACTTTATCTTGGATGTATATCCAAGTTCATATAGTGAGACTATTTAATAGTAGTAGCTATGTAGTTTCGCTTCTTTCTCACTCAGAGATCCTATTGGTCTGCTGATTTTGATGGCTAGTTTCTATGACAACCATTTTTAATGCATAAGTCAGGAATGTTCAACTTTGATGGGGGTGGAGGCCACAAAAATGTGGAACTCATCATGAGGTGCTGCAGTGGCACGCGGGTCTGCAAACCCACATATGCAGTCAGAGTGAAAGTACATAGTGTAGTCTTAGTGAATGGTATTATACAGGCCCTAGCCCTTTGGGGGCCCTTGTTAGACTAACTTACCCAATCTAAAAAAATATATAATAATTGCTGATATAGGCTAATTGTGTGATTGTCAGTGACTGACATAACAAGATAAAAACAGCTGATGCACAACCAAATTTATATTTTGAACCTTGTACATTCTACTATTCTAACTCAACAGTAATTTGAGACACTGACTGATACCAATACCCCCACCCTCGTCCCCCCTAACAACAAAATATATTTTTGCAGGCCGCCAGTTGCGCATCCCTGGCATAGGTGAATCACAGTACACGGGTAGCCAGTTGCCTTGTTTCACATCAGTAGTAGGCCATCTCTTGCATGATGTGAGTTGCCCTGGGCTGTCCTGTTAACTACTCCTTGTTTCCAAGCTTGGTGATGAGGACTGTATCTTGCCCAGTAAGCTTCAGGCTGCACTGCTGGAGATCCTGGAGGAGAGAGAGCAGATACTGAGGCAAGATGGAGATTGCACAGGAGGTTTGCACAGCTACCTATTACTACATATTAATCTTGAAAATGGCCTCGCAGCCAAAACATTGAAGAAACAATGTCTCCTTTCAGTCCCCTTGTCTCTCTGTCCATGTGTTGGATATAGGGTAATTGTATAGAAAGCCAATTCTTGAAGCATTCTTCACTCGCCTCTCCATTTTAACACCATCTACATTATAAGTGACTGTCCCCCTCCCTACCTCTTTCCCTACTGTATTTATTTATTTTGCTCCTTTACACCCCATTATTTCTACTTTGCACATTCTTCCACTGCAAATCTACCATTCCAGTATTTTACTTGCTATATTGTATTTACTTCGCCACCATGGCCTTTTTTGCCTTTACCTCCCTTATCTCACCTCATTTGCTCACATTGTATATAGACTTATTTTTCTACTGTATTATTGACTGTATGTTTGTTTTACTCCATGTGTAACTCTGTGTTGTTGTATGTGTCGAACTGCTTTGCTTTATCTTGGCCAGGTCGCAATTGTAAATGAGAACTTGTTCTCAACTTGCCTACCTGGTTAAATAAAGGTGAAATAAATAAAATAAAATCTGTCCGTCAGGTAGCGTAGCCTAGGGCGGCAGGCCAGTAACCAAAAGGGCTAGTTCGAATACCCAAGCTGTCAAGAAGAAACATCTGTCGACGTGTTCTTGAGCAAGGCACTTATAACTTTAATTTGCTCCAGGGGCGCCGTACTACTATGGTTGCCCCAGTAAAACAACACATTTCACTGCACCTATCAGGTGTGTGTGTGTGTGTGTGTGTGTGTGTGTGTGGTGTGTGTGGTGCTGTCTCTTATACACATCTAGATGTGTATAAGAGACAGGTGTGTGTGTGTGTGTGTGTGTGGTGTGTGTGGTGTGTGTGTGTGACAATAAAACATTTATTCCCTGCAGGCCAGCAGTGTGGGCTGAGCTCCCTGGTGTCGGAGGCCTTTGTGCATTTCTTCGTGGAGCTGGTGGGCCACTACTCTCTCCATATGGGTGAGAGCAGCGCCAGCCGGGCTTGGGAGCTGCAGAGGGAGAGCTTCCGCAAGTCCCACCCCTCCCGCGGGGCCCGCCAGTTCTTGCAGCTCTTCATGGACACCCAGATGTTCGCCGGCTTCATCCACGGCAAGGAGCTGCGCAAGGGAGGGGGCAAAGGTCAGGGAGAGGCCTATCAGTGCTCCACTACTTTGAGGATGCATTCTTCCTTCCTCAAACTAATCACCTCTTATCTGACATGACAGTCTGGGCTGGTAAAAGCAGTTCAGAAACACCTAAATGTATTTCCTTGCGTGATTTGTACTATGCTCTTTTCTCCCCCCCCCCCRCCRCCCACAGGGCTTTTTGAATTTAGAGCTGCAGAATATCTGTCCTCAAACCCTGAGCCTGAATCTAGTGGGTTCCTCAAGGGACTCAAAGGACTCGGTTAGTAGTGCTCCATTGATAACATTCAATTCAACAAATACCCTTTTTACTGTGAGGTAAATCATCTTGTTCATTTTATTTTCAGGGATGAAATTCCTACCGAAGAAGTGACAATGTCAGCGGTCTGGTTGAAAATGCTTCTGTAGGAGAAGATGAGGATCTTCCGCGGGATTGGCCAAGACGTGTGGAAATGATGTCACGGATATAGATATGTACTTGAATCGATCAGAACATAACGGTGTTTGATACATAGGCCCACAGTCTTAGATATAGGGCTCGGGTTGAGACAGGACCATACTCTTCGTATTGCCCTAAAAGCACTCCATGCCAGAGTGAAGTGTGACTGTAATTGGAGGAAAACTGGAAATTTGAATTTTGTGCAAACAAGCTTCGATGAAAACTTGACATGGCAGAAGAAAGGCAGGAGCAAATACCATGTACTTATGAAATTTACACAAAACATTTCAGCTACAAGACTAACCTGTGCCTATTTCTGTTTTTGCTGTTAATTTTTTGAATGTTTGGTTTTAATCAAGTGTTTTGAGTGTTTGCTCTCAGTATTATGGATATAGTTATTTTTTAATTTAGTTTTGAACTTGTCTAGTTGGAGAAAAATAAGGTAGGCTATTCTTGTTACACTTCAGCACTCTGTTACAAAACAATGTAAAAATAATTGTATTGTTTGCATGATTGTAACTTTAAATATGACATCACATGTTTTAAACTGAGGTTAATGTATGTTTTCCCTGACATTTTGTTGTCCTTGACAAATGTTCCAAGTAATGTTTGGATCATTAAGATAATGCATTATATTGACATTTCTAACAGATTTTGAATAGCTCAATTCTGTATAGCTCATTCTGTAACAAAATATTTTGTTTACAATGTTTAGCTACTCTTATGCATTGTTCGCATTGTGAACTTAATGTGACATTGTATGAACCTGTTTGAATACCTTAGCAATTTGATATCACAGATGAAAGCGCTTCACAAAGTTTGATAAAAACATTATGTTCCCATGTGGGTTTAGAAAGCCATAAACAGAGACCAGAAACTAGTCACACCTCAATCCTATTGACTGAAGTTGTGTACTTTTGAACTATTGTACAGTTTGTGTGTGTGTGTGTGTGTGTGTGTGTGTGTGTGTATATATACAGTTGAAGTCGGAAGTTTACATACCGTAGCCAAATACAGTGAGGGGGAAAAAGTATTTGATCCCCTGCTGATTTTGTACGGTTGCCCACTGACAAGGAAATGATCAGTCTATAATTTTAATGGTAGGTTTATTTGAACAGTGAGAGACCGAATAACAACAAAAAAATCCAGAAAAATGCATGTCAAAAATGTTATAAATTGATTTACATTTTAATGAGGGAAATAAGTATTTGACCCCTCTGCAAAACATGACTTAGTACTTGGTGGCAAAACCCTTGTTGGCAATCACAGAGGTTAGACGTTTCTTGTAGTTGGCCACCAGGTTTGCACACATCTCAGGAGGGATTTTGTCTCACTCCTCTTTGCAGATCTTCTCCAAGTCATTAAGGTTTCGAGGCTGACGTTTGGCAACTCGAACCTTCAGCTCCCTCCACAGATTTTCTATGGGATTAAGGTCTGGTGACTGGCTAGGCCACTCCAGGACCTTAATGTGCTTCTTCTTGAGCCACTCCTTTGTTGCCTTGGCCGTGTGTTTTGGGTCATTCTCATGCTGGAATACCCATCCACGACCCATTTTCAATGCCCTGGCTGAGGGAAGGAGGTTCTCACCCAAGATTTGACGGTACATGGCCCCGTCCATCGTCCCTTTGATGTGGTGAAGTTGTCCTGTCCCCTTAGCAGAAAAACACCAAAGCATAATGTTTCCACATCCATGTTTGACGGTGGGGATGGTGTTCTTGGGGTCATAGGCAGCATTCCTCCTCCAAACACGGCGAGTTGAGTTGATGCCAAAGAGCTCCATTTTGGTCTCATCTGACCACAACACTTTCACCCAGTTGTCCTCTGAATCATTCAGATGTTCATTGGCAAACTTCAGACGGGCATGTACAGTGGGGCAAAAAAGTATTTAGTCAGCCACCAATTCTGCAAGTTCTCCCACTTAAAAAGATGAGAGAGGCCTGTAATTTTCATCATAGGTACACTTCAACTATGACAGACAAAATGAGAAAAAAAAATCCAGAAAATCACATTGTAGGATTTTTAATGAATTTATTTGCAAATTATGGTGGAAATAAGTATTTGGTCACCTACAACACGCAAGATTTTCTGGCTCTCACAGACCTGTAACTTCTTCTTTAAGAGGCTCCTCTGTCCTCCACTCGTTACCTGTATTAATGGCACCTGTTTGAACTTGTTATCAGTATAAAAGACACCTGTCCACAACCTCAAACAGTCACACTCCAAACTCCACTATGGCCAAGACCAAGAGCTGTCAAAGGACACCAGAAACAAAATTGTAGACCTGCACCAGGCTGGGAGACTGAATCTGCAATAGGTAAGCAGCTTGGTTTGAAGAAATCAGCTGTGGGAGCAATTATTAGGAAATGGAAGACATACAAGACCACTGATAATCTCCCTCGATCTGGGGCTCCACGCAAGATCTCACCCGTGGGGTCAAAATGATCACAAGAACGGTGAGCAAAAATCCCAGAAACCACACGGGGGGACCTAGTGAATGACCTGCAGAGAGCTGGGACCAAAGTAACAAAGCCTACCATCAGTAACACACTACGCTGCCAGGGACTCAAATCCTGCAGTGCCAGACGTGTCCCCCTGCTTAAGCCAGTACATGTCCAGGCCGTGTCTGAAGTTTGCTAGAGAGCATTTGGATGATCCAGAAGAAGATTGGGAGAATGCTAGATGAAACCAAAATAGAACTTTTTGGTAAAAACTCAACTCGTCGTGTTTGGAGTACAAAGAATGCTGAGTTGCATCCAAAGAACACCATACCTACTGTGAAGCATGGGGGTGGAAACATCATGCTTTGGGCTGTTTTTCTGCAAAGGGACCAGGACGACTGATCCGTGTAAAGGAAAGAATGAATGGGGCATGTATCGTGAGATTTTGAGTGAAAAACCTCCTTCCATCAGCACGGCATTGAAGATGAAACGTGGCTGGGTCTTTCAGCATGACAATGATCCCAAACACACGGCCGGGCAACGAAGGAGTGGCTTCGTAAGAAGCATTTCAAGGTCCTGGAGTGGCCTAGCCAGTCTCCAGATCTCAACCCCATAGAAAATCTTTGGAGGGAGTTGAAAGTCCGTGTTGCCCAGCAACAGCCCCAAAACATCACTGCTCTAGAGGAGATCTGCATGGAGGAATGGCCAAAATACCAGCAACAGTGTGTGAAACCTTGTGAAGACTTACAGAAAACGTTTGACCTCTGTCATTGCCAACAAAGGGTATATAACAAAGTATTGAGATAAACCTTTGTTATTGACCAAATACTTATTTTCCACCATAATTTGCAAATAAATTCATAAAAATCCTACAATGTGATTTTCTGGATTTTTTTCCTCATTTTGTCTGTCATAGTTGAAGTGTACCTATGATGAAAATTACAGGCCTCTCTCATCTTTTTAAGTGGGAGAACTTGCACAATTGGTGGCTGACTAAATACTTTTTTGCCCCACTGTATATGTGCTTTCTTGAGCAGGGGGACCTTGCGGGCGCTGCAGGATTTCAGTCCTTCACGGCATAGTGTGTTACCAATTGTTTTCTTGTGACTATGGTCCAGCTGCCTTGAGATCATTGACAAGATCCTCCCGTGTAGTTCTGGGCTGATTTCTCACCGTTCTCATGATCAATGCAACTCACGAGGTGAGATCTTGCATGGAGCCACAGGGCGAGAGAGATTGACAGTTCCTTTGTGTTTCTTCCATTTGCGAATAATCGTACCAACTGCTTGGCGATGGTCTTGTAGCCCATTCCAGCCTTGTGTAGGTCTACAATCTTGTCCCTGACATCCTTGGAGAGTTTTTGTCTTTGGCCATGGTGGAGAGTTTGGAATCTGATTGATTGATTGCTTCTGTGGACAGGTGTCTTTTATACATGTAAAAACTGAGATTAGGAGCACTCCTTTAAGAGTGTCAAATACTTATTTCCCTCATTAAAATGCAAATCAATTTATAACATTTTTGACATGCGTTTTTCTGGATTTTTTTGTTGTCATTCTGTCTCTCACTGTTCAAATAAACCTACCATTACAATTATAGACTGATCATTTCTTTGTCAGTGGGCAAACGTACAAAATCAGCAGCGGATCAAATACTTTTTTCCCTCACTGTACATTTTAGGTCAGTTACGATCACTTTTATTTTAAGAATGTGAAATGTCAGAATAACAGTAGAGTGATTTATTTATTTCATCACATTCCCAGTGGGTCAGAAGTTTACATACACTCAATTAGTATTTGGTAGCATTGCCTTTAAATTGTTTAACTTGGGTCAAATGTTTCAGGCAGCCTTCCACAAGCTTCCCACAATAAGTTGGGTGAATTTTGGCCCATTCCTCCTGACAGAGCTGGTGTAACTGAGTCAGGTGTGTAGACCTCCTTGCTCGCACACGCTTTTTCAGTTCTGCCCACAAATTTTCTATATGATTGAGGGCAGGGCTTTGTGATGGCCACTCCAATACCTTGATTTTGTTGTCCTTAAGCCATTTTGCCACAACTTTGGAAGTATGCTTGGGGTCATTGTCCATTTGGAAGACCCATTTGCGACCAAGCTTTAACTTCATGACTGATGTCTTGATATGTTGCTTCAATATATCCAAATAATTTTCCTACCTCATGAGGCCATCTATTTTGTGAAGTGCAACAGTCCCTCCTGCAGCAAAGCACCCCCACAACATGCTGCCACCCCCGTGTTTCACGGTTGGGATTGTATTTTTCGGCTTGCAAGCCTCCCCCTTTTTCCTCCAAACATAACAATGGTCATTATGGCCAAACAGTTCTATTTTTGTATCATCAGACCAGAGAACATTTCTCCAAAAAGTACGATCTTTGTCCCCATGTGCAGTTGCAAACCGTAGCCTGGCTTTTTTATGGCGGTTTTGGAGCAGTGGCTTCTTCCTTGCTGAGCGGCCTTTCAGGTTATGTGGATATAGGACTCGTTTTACTGTGGATATTTATACTTTTGTACCTGTTTCCTCCAGCATCTTCACAAGGTCCTTTGCTGTTGTTCTGGGATTGATTTGCACTTTTCGCACCAAAGTACGTTCATCTCTAGGAGACAGAACACGTCTCCTTCCTGAGCGGTATGACGCCTGCGTGGTCCCATGGTGTTTCTACTTGCGTACTATTGTTTATACAGATGAACGTGGTACCTTCAGGTGTTTGGAAATTGCTCCCAAGGATGAACCAGACTTGTGGAGGTCTATATATTTTTTCTGAGGTCTTGGCTGATTTCTTTTGATTTTCCCATGATGTCAAGCAAAGAGGCACTGAGTTTAAAGGTAGGCCTTGAAATACATCCACAGGTACACCTCCAATTGACTCAAATGATGTCAATTAGCCTATCAGAAGCTTCTAAAGCCATGACATAATTTTCTGGAATTTTCCAAGCTGTTTAAAGGCACAGTCAACTTAGTGTATGTGAACTTCTGACACACTGAAATTGTGATTCAGTGAATTATAAGTTAAATAATCTGTCTGTAAACAATTGTTGGAAAAATGACTTGTGTCATGCACAAAGTAGATGTCCTAACTGACTTGCCAAAACTATAGTTTGTTAACAAGAAATTTGTGGAGTGGTTGAAAAACAAGTTTTAATGACTCGAACCTAAGTGTATGTAAACTTCCGACTTCAACTGTATATATATATATATATATATATATATATACACACACACACATATATCTCAGTACCAGTCAAAGGTTTGGATACACCTACTCATTCAAGGGTTTTTCTTTAGTTTTACAATTTTCTACATTGTAGAATAATAGTGAGGACATCAAAACGATGAAATAACACATGGAATAATGTAGTAACCAAAAGTGTTTAACAAATCTAAATATATTTGAGATTCTTCAAAGTAGCCACCCCTTTGCATTGATGACAGCTTTGCACACTTTTGGCTTTCTTTCAATCAGCGTCATGAGGAATGCTTTTCCAACAGTCTTGAAAGAGTTCCCACATATGCTGAGCACTTGTTGGCTGCTTTTCCTTCACTCTGTGGTCCAACTCATCCCAAACCATCTCAATTGGGTTGAGGTCGGGTGATTGTGGAGGCCAGGTCATCTGATGCAGCACTCCATTACTCTCCTTGGTCAAATAGCTCTTACACAGCCTGAAGGTGTGTTTTGGGTCATTGTCCTGTTGAAAAACAAATGATAGTCCCAGTAAGCGCAAACCAGATGGGATGGCGTATCGCTGCCGAATACTGTGGTAGCCATGCTGTTTAAGTGTGCCTGGAATTCTAAATAAATCACTGACAGTGTCACCAGAAAAGCAGCACCACACCATCACACTTCCTACATGCTTCATGGTGGGAACCACACATAGAGAGATCATCAGTTCACCTACTCTGCGTCTCGCAAAGACACGGAGGTTGGAACCAAAAATCTCACATTTGTACTCATCAGACCAAAGGACAGATTTCCACCGGTCTAATGTCCATTGCTCGTGTTTCTTGGCCCGAGCACGTCTCTGCTTTTTATTGGTGTCCTTTAGTAGTGGTTTCTTTGCAGTAATTTGACCACGAAGGCCGGATTCACGCAGGCATCTTTGAACAGTTGATGTTGAGATGTGTCTGTTACTTGAACTCTGAAGCATTATTTGTTAGGCTGCAATTTATGAGGCTGGTAACTCTAATGAACTTATCCTCTGCAGCAGAGGTAACTCTGGGTCTTTCTTTCCTGTGACGGTCCTCATGAGAGCCAGTTTCATCATAGCACTTGATGTTTTTTGCGACTGCACTTGAAGAAACTTTAAAAGTTCTTGAAATGTTCTGCATTGTCTGACCTTCATGTCTTAAAGTAATGATGGACTGTTGTTTCTCTTTGCTTATTTTAGCTGTTATTGCCATAATATGGACTTGATCTTTTACCAAATAGGGTAAATCCATGTGTTATTTCATAGTTTTGATGTCTTCACTAATATTCTACAATGTAGAAAATAGTAAAAAACAAAGGAAAAACCCTTGAATGAGTCGGTGTGTCCAAACTTTTGACTGGTACTATGTATATATATATATATATATATAAATTGCAAGTGAAATGTCCACCATACACTTTTTTTTATAAATGTGCTCATACTAAATATGAGTGTGGTATTCATTCATGTCTCCACTACTGTCACCAACAATATATTTTTATATTTTATTTCCTACTGGCATGCTATTTTTGTGGTAATTAGTCCTAATGACCTGATCCAGGGTTTCCCAAACTCTGCACATTTTGGTTTTTGGCATAGCAGTACACAGTTGATTTCAAGTAAACATCAATATTTTATCATTTGAATCAGCATTGTACTGTTAGGGCAAAAACCAAAACGTGCACCCCTTGGGGTCCCGAGGACCGAATTTGGGAAACACTGACCTAAATAAACTATTACATAATGAACACGAACTTCAGGATGCAAATTAGATATTATTACTAGCTATGTTGCATATGAAAAATTAATTTAGATAAAGAACTACTCCAGGGCGTAGGGGTCGCTATAAAACCAAAGGCCACCATCAAACGCCAATGGAAAATATGTTCAGCCTCTCGGAAGACAGCAGGAGCGAGAGGCCACAGATAGAACAATGAGACAGATCTTTCACCGCATGTATAAATGTGTTGCATCCGTTGGCGTTTCCACTCACTACCAAATATGGAACGTGATTGATTATGGCCGACATTCTGCACATTTTCTCATCGATTAAACATTTCATCTCGATACAGTTTTCTGTTCCCAAAACTAGAATATGTTATGAACAGAGTGGACTAAGTTTAGTAGACTTTTCAACAGTTTTTAAAAATCGTTCTTTAAAAGGAGTGCAAAGGCGAATTTAGTTATTGCACACGCGCACTTCAGAGGTGGCGTTCCCTAACGGAAATATGCAGATATAGGCTAGAACGCGCCAATAGGATCTCGCAAGCTCGTGTTAAACTCGGCCCACATCCTTGCTTGTTCTCCCCTCTATGACTAATTTGTTCCCATTGAAAACGGCAGGCTGTAATCTATCTTGGTTTAGTTATAAAAATCTTCGGACTGGCCACGTTGTTAGGATTCCAGAAATTAGCACAGCCACAAAGTCAAAATTGGCTATATCGTAAAAATTTATGAAAACGAACATTTGCTTTTTGAACATAATTTAAGGTTGGGGTTGATGTTAGCAGAGTGGTTAGGTTTAAAATGATAAGACAACTTGTATACATGGCGGGGTTTATGACTTTGTGGCTGTGGTAACTAGTGACGACCGCGTTGTTTTGCTACTAAAACAACTAGCTAGTTAGCGGTGCTAGCTAGTAAACAAACAACTGAACTGAATATGTCTGGAACTTCATCAGTAGCTGGTGAAGTATTTGTAGATGCCCTACCGTATTTTGACCAGGGTTATGATGCAGCTGGCGTCAGAGAGGCGGTAAGTATCTGCTCCATAGGCATAGTTATCAGTTGCTAACTAACGTTCGCTAGTCTAGCTATAGTTAGCTAACAGGCAAGTAACTGACATAGTTAGTGCAATCAGGGATCCTTAGAACGTCCCTTACCTAACCGTAACCATTTCACATGTCAACTTTATTGGGATGGCAACCATTAATGTACTGCTGGTGTACCATAACACTATCGGTGTGATCGAAGCGTAAGAGCGTCTACTAGGTGACTAAAATCTCAACGTAAAATGGGGTGACGTCCCAAGGACCTATGATAGACATGAACAAGCCATGGAAGCAAAGAAACGTTACCAGGCTACTGTCAATAATAAAAGTATTATCTTGCTAATCTGGTCGTTTTAGAATCATGCCTCAAGCAACCGCCATCATCGGCTAACGTACAATAACATACAGTAGCTAGCTAGGTCACCCCTCAAAGAGGTACGAGTCTAGCTAGTTTAACGTTATTATAGTACTATGCTGTCTGTTCATATGCATTCATTTCCATACACAGGCTGCAGCCTTGGTAGAAGAGGAGACTCGCAGATACAGACCTACAAAGAACTATCTCAGTTATATACCCACACCTGATTTCACTACCTTTGAAGTAAGTATCACTTACACAGTTCCACATTCTATTAAAACATAAAGCCATAAATGAATATGCACATAATGTCATGCTGTAATATGCTTATGGATTTTGACTGACTCACTGTTAACTGTGTAATCTATGATGCTCTACAATTACATTATGTGAAGCAAATACTAATGCTTATATATCACCCATCAGACTGAAATCATGAGGAACGAGTTTGAGAGGCTAGCAGCCCGGCAGCCTCTGGAACTTCTCAGCATGAAGAGGTCAACCCAGTCTACTCTTTTGCACATAGCAAAAACAGTCCTGTTAAAAAATATTGATAACATTCAATCACCCATTCAGTTCTAACGTGATGCATTTAAACCCTTGTTGTCCTGAGTGTACACCCAACTGTTTTATTTTTCACCTGTGCAGATATGAGCTTCCAGCTCCATCGTCAGGGCAGAAGAATGACATCACTGCATGGCAGGACTGTGTGAACAACTCCATGGCTCAGCTGGAGCATCAGGCAGTGCGCATTGAGAACCTGGAGCTCATGGCACACTATGGCACCAACGCATGGAAGGTCTACAATGAGTGAGTCAGTGGCTGCTGCCTGTGCACAGTAGATGTCTTCATGTATCTTAAAGTCCAGGAGAGAGTCACAGAGAACAACCAAACTGATTTGACTTAACAAATGGGGCTCGATTAGTGATTTAAATCGTTTTTATTTTTTTTAATTTTTTTTACACATGCTTGTCCTGAAGAGTAAAGTATAGGTTCACAGGAACTTTTTGACATTGCCTTAATATTGGTCATTATTTCCACTCTACAGTAACCTGGCCTTTATGATTGAATTGGCTCAAAAGGAACTACAGAAATGTAGGTAAGTAAATGGTGTGAAAACATTCCATTACGATTTACAAGTCATGTATCACATTCATGGTTAGCTTGTTTAGTTGTAGTTTTGGAAAGAGTCTGACACAAACTGTCAACAAGCTTCTGCATAAATGTTTTTTTAACAGCCTTCTCTGTTTGTGTGTCATTTTTGCAGAAAGCAGATTCAGGACTTGAACTGGCAACGAAAGAATGATCAGCTTGCAGGCGGGGCCAAGCTGAGAGAGCTGGAGTCAAAGTCAGTTCTGTACATGTTGTATTTTTCATTACTGTTCTCTAAATGTGGTATGATTGTCAATGATTTTTAAATCCTTGCTATCTCTCGTAACAGTTGGGTGTCCCTCGTAAGTAAGAACTATGAGATTGAACGTGCCATCGTCCAGTTGGAGAATGAAGTTGGACAGCTCAAACAGCAACAGGGTGACGAGAACAAGGAAAATATTCGACAGGACTTCTAGAACTCAAGCCTTGTGCGAGACCCCTTCTACAAAAAATAAAATGTTAAGCTTGCAGCTGAGAACCAACATGAAAAGAAAAGGACTCCAAACTTTCAGAAGAACATATTTGCCTTGGCTCCACAGTTTCTTTACATTAGTGTCAGACGGTGACCATTGAAAAACCATGGGCCGTGTAAAGAGCTTTTTCATTGTACCTCGAGATCACTTAAGAAGTGAACTCTGGTCAATTTTTAAATGTTTGTCAATTTAAGTAGTTCTAAAATGAGGTAAGAGTTAAGGATAACTAATGATGCCGTCTACCAAATTAACATGATTTCTTCCCATATAGACAAGTACCTGTGCACAAAATCATGCTAGCATGTTTAGAACATGTGTGATACATAAAGTTTTTGTACATGTAAATAAAGAAAATACACTTATAATAAAATTATGTTGAGACATGCGTGTTTGTTCATGGATTGGTTATGTCTGCTGTCAAAAGTACTACCAACAGATGGGCCCTGGTTCTTGCCTGTAAAAAGCCTGTCAGTGAATATTAATCTAGTTTAAAATGAGAAGCTATAGAGCCCCACAATGGAGGTGTCATAATACCAATAAAACCTGGCGGTCACACGGAATTGGTTCCAATTGTAATTTCACCATAAATTTTTCCTAATGGGGGATTTTAGAAACGCTTAAAATAAGGGCTGTGTTTCGTGTAGGCATACACTGGTGTGATTATTTAATAACCATGTAAATCTCGAACAAGGTGACTTATCAGTATATTCGGCTCTATTTACTCTCGATTCGAAAATGCTAATTAGCATGGAAGTAGACATCATGCAAAACTACAAATCCCAGCAAGCTCCTGCATGTCATTTCTGACACCTTTGCTAACAGGTAATGTGTCAATTTAAAACGTGCACAAGACAGTGTATATAGAATTGTCAATTTAAAGAAATGTAGCCAATTTATTATTACTCTAGTTAATCCAGAGATTCTTACTTTTGCCTCGATTCAGCAGTTTTGTCCAGGTTATCATGGCATTTGTAGTTTTTATGATAGCCACATTAGCAGCTAATTATCGTTTCATTTTTGGGGGTAAATACAGGCAAATAAATTGATAAAAGTCTCCTTGTCCGAGAGAGGTCTACACGGTTATCAAAACGTCACGCCAGGGTAAGCCTACATGAAACAGCCCTTTTTTAGTGTTTCTAAAATCCCCTATTGGAAAATGAATGGTGGAAAAATGATTGGAACCATTTCCCTGATTGACCGCTAGGTTTTATGGGATTATGACTCATACTGTGGTACACAATTGCAGATTTCCCTGCTGTCATATGACAATGAGTCAGGCCTAATATTTTTTGGGGCGTGAGTAAACTAAGCAAATGCTACAATTCTTGTGCATGAGATTAGATTTTTATTTTAATATTTCAAATGTTTTGGAAATGTAAAGCATTACTTTGATACTATCCAAACATGATCTAAAATGTCCTGTCATATTTGGGTCCTACGAATTATTTTGGAATGTTTATACTCTGTTATTGACAGACAGTCAAAGATTAAGACCGTAAATTACGTAATGACGTAGACAACACGTTTTTTACTCGGTACGTAGGACGTCCTGCCGGTTGCGGTTCAAAGAGGAAGGAAGATGGCGGACAACAAAGGCGAAGAGGATATGGAGAGCTCTTCCAAATTAGATTCAGAACCTCAGGGAGAGGATAGCGGAGACCCAGAATTGAAAGATGTGAATCCGCTGATTGCCATAGAGACAAATTTTAAAGAAGGAGAGGATTCACAATCCCAGGAGAATGTTTCCCAGATGTCTAAACCCGCTAACGACGTCGTTAGCGGAGGAGGGGACGCTAGCAGTAACAGCGCGGGCACAGGGGAAGAAGGCAGCATTAGCAGTAATGTTAGCCCAGTTGGGAACACCAATGGCGGGACAACCGAATTGAAAAATGTGAATGCGGTGATTGTCATAGAGTCGAACTCGAAAGAAGGAGAGGATTCACAATCCCATGAGAATATTTCCCAGGTGCCTACACCCGCTAACGTTAGTGGAGGAGGGGACGCTAGCAGCAACAGCGCGGGCGCAGTGGGAGAAGGCAGCACTAGCAGCAGCCCAGTTGGGAACACCAATGGGGGGACAACCGAGTCCTCGGCTGCTGGGGATACTGCTGGAACCTCACCAGCACTCACAACCGATATGTCCCCACCTCCAACAGTTCCACCAGCCAACCCCGTCATCCCAATAAACCTTATGGATACTTGCGCTGTGTGTAAACAAAGTCTCCAGACCCGTGACTGTGAGCCTAAACTCTTACCGTGTCTTCACTCATTTTGCTTGAAATGTATCCCACTGCCAGAGCGACAAGTTACCGTACAGGTGCCTGGGCCGAACGGACAGCCAGACACCCACATAGGTGAGTGTAGTGTACTTTCAAGTGTGCAGGGGATGCACAATTGCTACCTACTGTAGTGGTAGGTACCAAGTATCAACAATTATGTATAAACGTTGAGTACCATGCAGCTGCCAAATGGTCAGCAAGCATAATGACATCCTGAGTCGACTTGATGGTGAGTTTCAGGATAATATTGGTTTTCACTGATTACTAGCCGTCATTTGGAGATAGATAGTATATATATTACTCACATTGTGACTCTTACAATAACATGTTTCACAATGGCCCTAATCTAGTTATGGTAATACAACAGCATACTGAATAGGCAACAGCCCCTGGGCCTGATAGGCCGGCTATGGGCAATTCCAAGGTAACACCCAGACTCAGATTTTTTTGCTTTAAAATGTGTGTCAAACAAAAACCAATGATTGTTAAGTTAAACAATCCATACAACTCTATGCACAATTTCCACTGAAAATGTTACAGAAACACATTTCCTCGAAGAACAGTCCATATGCAACATTTGGTAACAGAATGATGGTTTCTGTTAACGTTACCTAACTTTGCGTCTGCACTGCTCTTCAAGTAAATGTACATTGAGTTGCATGGTTTGTTTATGCCAGAAGAGAATTCATATTGAATGTCACATGTGCCCCATACAGAATATAATTATTCTCAGTTTCTCTTATCAGTAAAGCGCCTTGGCCTAGGACCCAAAATTCAGTTTCACCATCCTTTCTCAAGGTGGGAAGTTTGTCCATCCGCACAACATGATCTTTGCATGACATGACAACTACACCAGAATAGGTGTAGGTAGCCTCGAAGTTAAAGCGTTGGGCCAGTACCTGAAAGGTAGCTAGTTCGAATACCGGAACCGACAAGGTGAAAAATCTTGGCATTTAACCCAAATCATGTGGAGTTGGGATTTGCAAATAATACATTTTGCATTCATACATGTGTATAATATACATGTGTAATAGGACAGTATAGGCATCCACCTAATTATTTTATATGTATTATACATAGACCTATAATGCCATTGACAAATCAAATGACAGATGAAACATGGTGCTCTTGGTTTCTGCTGAGAATAAATTATTGGCTTTCCAGGTGTAATTATTTTGCAGTTCAGATTCAATTCACCTACACAGTAATGTCCAAAGTCAACTAACCAACTTTTTTGCAGTTTTCTGTAATGTTTAGTCCATGCCTATTTCTCCCTAGGCACAATTGTGGATTACTATTTACTTTGACTCTATCAATACTAAATTCTAGTATACCAGATCTTGTTACATTAACCTTAGTCTAACTACTGACATTCAAAACTAATTTACATACATTTTATGGGTAAGTAAAGGCTTAGGTCTAGCTAATGGGCAACCAAGAACACAATTCCAGCATTTATTTCTGGCATTAAATCAAGGTAAAATGTTTTCCATTATAGTTGGGACCTTCTAGGGGTGGTCATGTGGACAGACCATGTAGTTAGGCCATGGGCTGAACATGTCTGACCCCCAACCATTACGATACATTTGATAATGCCCAGGAACACTGACCTTTCTGCTTGCCAGCACTCATTGCCTTCTCAAATGCCATTATGACACATTGGCCTACACCTAGTCTGGTCCTCCAAGATCTGTTTGCGTATTGCAGCCATCCCCTTATGGTCGTTGATGTGCTAAACTTTTGGCATTGACAATGACCATAGGGGGTTGGCTGCAATATACAAACAGATCTAGGAGGACCAGACCAGGTGTAGGCCGATGTGTCATTATGGCATTTTCCAGAAGGCAATGAGTGCCGACGAGCAGAAAAAGATCTGGGACCAGCCTATTTCTATTCGATGCCGATGGTATTTTGGCCACTGTGGTCAGAACTACCCAAGGGTTGTTATTTTTTTCTATTATGACCCACTTTGTCTTATCAACATGGCTAAGATTCAATGAATTTGATGTAAAAACTTAAATAAACTCCTAAATAAGAGCAATAGACCTAGGCCTAACTCGTTACAATGCCATCTCATATTGCCTTATTTGCACTAAGTCTAGATAAAATAAAGTTGCCACCTAGTTTGGTATAAACTACATACAGCTGATGAATTTGGTTTGGGGAAATGTAAACACTCACATTTAAAGATTGAACTATGGATGCAAGGACTTTCAGTCCACGAGATCGATATCATGGCGTTAAACATATTTTGAAGATACACATTATTTATTTACAAAGATTCAAATTATAACAATCATAGGCCTAAATTAAGTATTTGGCCAGTCATACAATGTTATATTTTGGTTTATTTGCCTTGCCCTCAAGGCAATTGTCTGAATGTGGCATCTGTTTTTAGATTCCATGTAGATATGTAGCAGTACAGCCTAACCATTAAATAAACAAACATGTTAACTAATAGTACAAGATTGTCAACATCATACACATGTAGGCTATTTGAAGGGTCAGGCATGACAGGTGCAACAAAATTAGGCTATGTCTATTTAGTAAGTTGGCCATTTTCATAGTTTTCCTCTAGTCTGCTTTTCTATGTTATATTCAAACATTCATGCATGAAATTCTGCCTCACTTATTAGGTCATATAAATGGTATAATGTAACAATAACAGACCATGATTTAGACAAATGTGAAATTCGATTTCGATACAGTTTGTGTGCAGTGCACTGCATGTATGTGTTTTGTATGCGCCCTGACTTGCCTCAGTTCAAAGTCTCACAGCTGCAGTGACAGATCAGTCTTGGTGGTGTGGTCTCCTAAACCCTTTCAGCTGCACTCACAGCCAATCACTCACAGCCCCTTGCAGCTGGGGCTTACACCAAACCGGCTGTGTGCAGCATGAGCCGGTATAGACTGGCTCAAACTGGATTGAGCTGGTTTGTGCTGCATCCAGTAATGTACTCGGAAATGTAATTAATGGGTTTAAGGGAGTTGAGAGGAGTTAAGTTTGGGCGGTGGAGCAGTTATGGATTATGTATTCAACATTTAGCTGAAGGATATGTATTTTCAACATATCATTGCCCACTTTTGATACAGCTCACTGATTTGCGTGTCTTATATGAATATATCAATCTGTCATTATTCAGAAATCTTGAAAAGAATATGAAATATTGGGGTGAATATGATAATTGAATGGATTTATAATCCCAACCCTCAAAGGGGAACTGCCTCACCCTCCACCAATGTGTAGCACCCACCTACTTAGGCCCTATAATGTATTTCATAGTCCGCTATTTTGGTACTTACCAATTCAGTTGTAGCATCTTTATTATTAATACATTTAAGCACCAACCAATTGTAAAAGGTGAACTGACATGGCTGACGTTTTTTAAACAAAGCTACCCCCACAGTTCAGATTGTAGATGCAATAAAACAAATTTTCATCCCCCCAATTTTTTTTGTGTTTGGGACAAGTTGCCAAAAGTTTAAAAGTAGGTGATCCAACTTGATGATTGCATCCATCACTTTTCTACACATGACTTTTGAATAGCCTCTGACCTCTGTAGTATCTGTATGCAAACTATTAGCGAGAAAATAGTTATTTTTTTGTTGATGATTTCAAATGATGATTTCTTTGTCAATTTCACCATTTAGGCTATAGGCCTAACCAGTGCTTCTATCTTGTCTCTTTCCTCTGTCTACTCTAGTGAATGTCATGCGGTGTGTAGTTTGTTGTCAAGACTGCAAACAAAGTGACATCATTGACAACTACTTTGTCAAGGACACCACCGAGGCCTCCAAGACTTCAGATGAAAAATCTGCACAGGTATACCACAATTTAACTCTAATTTAATTCAGTTAAGTTCAAGTGGATGGTTGATTTAATACAATTCCCTCATTATCAGCTGCATCTAGCCAGAGTTAGGTGTCTAAGTGGCATTGTGTGTTTTGTCTCATTCAGATGTGCACCAGTTGTGAGGACAATGCAGATACCATTGGGTTCTGTGCAGAATGTGGAGAGTGGTTGTGCAAAACCTGCATCGAGGCTCACCAGAGGGTCAAAATCACCAAGGACCACAAAATCCGCAAGAAAGAGGATGTCTCTGAAGGTAAACTGTCCAACAAACCTAAACACAATATGTGATGGATACCCTAGAATATCAAGTGACAATTTGACATAGCCTAGTTGGACGTGTAGATCGGAGGTTTCTATTTGCAAGTAGAAGGCTCTGGTGTAGGCATTTGGTGACTCTTAGGATGGCTGTAGTTTATCCAGGCCTTATAACTTCACAGCTGACTGGCTGTTGTCATGGTAACATGCTGCAGAATCAGTCAGTGCTCCAGTAGTAGTAGATTGGCCCTGCTGGTTCTCAGTATAGCTGACATGCAGTACTATACACTGTATTAATTAATGTATTTCTTTATCTCACATGTTCTTTCACTCTTAAAAACAAATAAAAAAAGTTGTATTGTTATTGATCTCTCTATTTCATACTCTTTCTTTTGTTTCTCTCTGTCTCTGTAGAGTCTGTAGGTATGTCGGAACAGAGGCCTGTGTTCTGTCCCATCCACAAACAGGAGCCCCTGAAACTCTTCTGTGAAACCTGTGACACACTCACCTGCCGGGACTGCCAACTGCTGGAGCATAAGGAGCACAGGTAGGACATGCAGTACTGCATACAACATATGATCTTTAGAATAGGAAATCAAAATCTGTAGTGAATTCTGGTCGGTAGTGGTGGTGGATGGTAATAAGTTTGGTTTTGTGTTACATTCACACATATCCAGTGAGGATTGGGTACAATGAGAAAAACAGCAATCTAGTCCAGTGATCTAAGCCTTGGTGTTCCTTGCTGAACAGAGTTTCTCTTCTCTTAGGTACCAGTTTCTGGAGGAGGCCTTCCAGAACCAGAAAGGCATCATCGAGACGCACATGGTCAAACTGCAGGAGAAAAAGACCTACGTTCACTACTCTCACTCTCAGGTGACAAGCAGGTACAAGCAGCATTCCCATCTCTCCTGTGAACGTGGCTTGTTTGGAGACTTCATAGCTGCAGGGTGAACTTTCCCCTAGGTACAGATCTAGAATCAAATTCTCGTTCTCCAATCCTAATCTTAACCATAGGTGGGGAAAAGGCTAAACTGACCCAAGATCAGCGTCTAGGGGCCACTTCCCCACCCTACAGAGATTTCATAAGGGCTTGTTTATGGTTTGAGAAGTAAAGTGCTCTTTTATTGTTTACTAGTGTGTCTCTAGTTTGAGTGTCCTTGTTTCCATCCCCGTTTCCATCCAGGATAAAGGAAGTTACTGATACCCATAAGAAGGTGGAACATGACATCAAGATAGCCGTGTTCACTCTTATCAACGAAATCAACAAGAAGGGCAAGTATTTACTGCAGCAGCTTGAGGTAAGGCCATCATTATGGTACCTATGCAAGGAATGCATTTGAACTCATCCCTCAGAGCCTTTAGAATTCCCCAAATTAATTGAGTTATAATAATTTATGCTTTCAGGCCTAGAGACAGATTATGCCTAGTCCTGGACTAAAACACACTTTCAATGGAGATTTTTAATCCAAGACTAGGGTTCGGTAAACCGTCCCTCCGTGTTTTGTCTAGGCCTATGTATTGAGAAGAATGAATACCAAAGAATCACTATGAACTTAATTTGGCTCCTACATTGCCAGATGATGTGAAGTTTATTCTGTGACGTTACTTGGATACTGTTTTAATTTAATAAAAAAGGGTCAGGCTTTACCCTAATTACATAGGCGGCTGGATGCCTGTTGGTAACGTTTCTCCCTACCGTTTGTCCCTTGGTCCTCCAGAGTGTGACTAAGGAGAGGAGCATGAAGCTGTTGACCCAGCAGACAGACATCGCCAACCTGGCCAGGCAGATCCTCCATGTGCTCAACTTCACCCACTCTGCCATTAACAGCGGCAGCAGCACCGCCCTGCTTTACAGCAAGAGGCTGGTACGGAGAACAGATAAACATACACAAAAACAATCTCAGGGAAAAGCTCGCACACAACCTATTCTCCACAAAGGCCAAAGAGTGCACTATAATATGCAGAAGTTGCACTATCCTAAATTGATCCTCTCTATAAACTATAGTCTATAAAGTATCTGCAAACCAATAACATCCCAATATCTTCATATGTGTCTGTGCAGATCATCTACCAGCTGCGCAAGGTCCTGAAGGCTGGACTGGAACCAGTGCCTCAGGCTAACGGAGCTGTTCGCTTTTTCTGTGACCCCACATTCTGGGCCAAAAACGTGGTCAACCTAGGTGAGAGGATTTACTACTCTACATGCAGGGAAGTATGCAAGGAAATCTGTTTCTGGCCACCGATGGTACAGTATGAAGCATTGCATAGAACGGGATATATGCCCTACCTGCACACTGATGATAGTGATTCCCAATGGTGGCCACAAGATTGGCAGATTGTTTGGCATAGTTTCACAGCTTGGACTAGGTGCATTAAATGTCTGTGCCTTTTTCTTTTTACGCTTGTATCCTTTGCATCGTGGTAGGATGGCAGATAATTTGACACGGCAATGTCTAGGGGACTGGTATAGACTACCTACAGCTGATGCTTTGGTATAGACTACCTACAGCTGATGCTTTGGTATAGACTACCTATAGCTGATGATTTGGTTTGGTATAGACTACCTATAGCTGATGGTTTGGTTTGGCATAGACTACCTATAGCTGATGGTTTGGTTTGGCATAGACTACCTATAGCTGATGGATTGGTTTGGCATAGACTACCTATAGCTGATGGATTGGTTTGGGCATAGACTACCTACAGCTGATGGTTTGGTTGGCATAGACTACCTACAGCTGATGGTTTGGTTTGGCATAGACTACCTATAGCTGATGGTTTGGCATAGACTACTATAGCTGATGGATTGGTTGGCATAGACTACCTATAGCTGATGGATTGGTTTGGCATAGACTACCTATAGCCGATGGATTGGTTTGGCATAGACTACCTACAGCTGATGGATTGGTTTGGCATAGACTACCTACAGCTGATGGTTTGGTTTGGCATAGACTACCTATAGCTGATGGTTTGGTTTGGCATAGACTACCTATAGCTGATGGATTGGTTTGGCATAGACTACCTACAGCTGATGGATTGGTTTGGCATAGACTACCTATAGCTGATGGATTGGTTTGGCATAGACTACCTACAGCTGATGGTTTGTTTGGCATAGACTACCTACAGCTGATGGTTTGGTTTGGCATAGACTACCTATAGCTGATGGTTTGGCATAGACTATCTATAGCTGATGGATTGTTTTGGTATAGACTACCTATAGCTGATGGATTTGGTTTGGCATAGACTACAGCTGATGGTTTGGTTTGGCATAGACTACCTACAGCTGATGGATTGGTTTGGCATAGACTACCTACAGCTGATGGTTTGGTTTGGCATAGACTACCTATAGCTGATGGTTTGGTTTGGCATAGACTACCTATAGCTGATGGATTGGTTTGGCATAGACTACCTATAGCTGATGGATTTGTTTGGCATAGACTACCTACAGCTGATGGATTGGTTTGGTATAGACTACCTATAAGCTGATGGTTTGGTTTGGCATAGACTACCTACAGCTGATGGTTTGGTTTGGCATAGACTACCTACCAGCTGATGGTTTGGTTTGGCATAGACTACCTAGCAAGCTGATGGATTGGTTTGGCATAGACATACTCAGTCACTTACTTTAGCCTCTCCTCTCTCACCCCCCAACTGTAGGGAACCTGGTGATTGAGAAGATGCCCCAGGCTCAGCACCCTCCCAACATTATGGTGGGGCCCATCTCCCCGGGCCACGGCCACCCGGGCCACGGCAAAAGCCCTGGGCAGATCAACCTGGCCCAGCTCCGGCAGCAGCACATGCAGCAGCAAGTCTTCGCCCAGCAGAAACAACAGCAGCACCAACAGCAGCAACAACAACAACAACAGCAGCAACAACAACAACAACAGCAGCAGCAACAACAACAACAACAACAACAGCAGCAGCAGCAACAACAACAACAGCAGCAACAGCACCAACAACAGCACCAACAGCAGCAGCACCAACAACAGCAGCAACACCAACAGAGGATCCAGGAACAGATGCGTATTGCCTCCCAAATGTCCCAGCAGCACCCCAGGCAGGCTGTACCTCAGATGGTACAGCAGCAGGTAGACTGAGGAGGACTGAATGTCTTGATGTTTTTAGGGTACCATTGTTCTCATCGATAGCAGTGGTGTAGTGGAGGGTAAATGCATTTTAACACCGCTTACTCACTTAGTTTATTTTGCACAAGCATTTATCCACTTATTGCGGAAAAAGGCATTGAAAATATAGGAAGTGTTAATTTACTCACCGTGAACTGTGATCAGCATTTACCCCCCCCACTACATCACTGTTCGATAGTGCCTTTGTCAACCCAGGTTAAATGTTTTTTTGGACCTATAATAGTACTGAATATTATAATCGGTTGCTATAATGATTTTGTTCATGACAGTTATACTTTTACCTGAAAATACAACTGCCTGTCCTCTGCTGTGTCTCTCCCTAGCCCCCGCGCCTCATCAGTATGCAGGCCCAGCAGAGGGGCCCCATGAACGGCGGGCCCAACATGTACCCCCCCCACCACCTGCGCCTGCCCCCGGGACAGGGCCGCATGCCCAGCTCCAGCGCCCAGCCACGCATGCCCAACGGCCAGCAGTACTCCCCCATGATGCAGCCCCAGCTGCAGAGACAGGTCAGACTACACCACTTGCATTATGTCCCTGAGGGGATAAAAACATTTAATGAATTGAGTTGAGGTATAGATACATTATTACTCCACAAAAGGGAAATTGATCAGTCAACACATCCAAAGATGATATCCATAAAATAATAACAAGAACAATCACATATACAGTAAACAATAGTGCGACAGGTAGCCTAGCAGTTAAGAGCGTTGGGCCAGTAAACGAAAGGTCCCAGGTTCAAATCCCTGAACCAACTAGGTGAAAAATCGGTTGATGTGCCTTTGAGCAAGGCACTTAACCCTAATTTCTCCTGTAAGTCGCTCTAGATAAGAGCGCCTGCTAAATTACTAAAATGTAATATGTTTTATGCAGAAACCGGTACTACTGATTGGCGCAACTGTCGCCATTTGGTAGTAGGATTTTCACTGTGTATGTATGGGTACCTTTTTGTGTTTAGATGACTGTAGATTCTGAGATGAGCGACCACAGGTTTCGTTTGTTACATCTCACTGGGGTTTGGCACTTTTTCTACTTATATGTAAATGGTAGTCGTTACGGCCGGGACTAAACCAGTATCGCGATACTCGTTAGTATCTTGGCAAGGAATCAAAACACAAAGCGTATTTAACGTCTAAAGGAAAACATCCCTAATGTTGGAAGCAAACATCATGATGTTGTCTAGAATCACATGTATTTATTGTACTAGCTATAGCACACTATATTTCACATACAGCAGGTTTTTAAAGGACCAAATAGTTCGGTCTGCTTTGTGTTTTTGCCATGGAAAGAATATTGCGATATTGGTATTGTCACAGTCCTAGTAGTCGTGTTTCTTGTTGCATGGGCATGATTCGTGATTATGCTTCCAAAAATGACTTTTCAGCACGTTGTAGACCTGGTAGAATTAAACAATTAATAAATATTCAATCCTGCCACAAATCTCTAGTTTTTGACTTCCTCCTTCTTCTCTGTTCCTGTAGCATTCAAACCCAGGTCATGCTGGACCCTTCCCAGTGGCATCTCTCCACAACGTGAGCGCTGCCAACCCCACCAGTCCCACCAGTGCCAGCATGGCCAGCGCCCATGCCCACCGTGGCCCTGCCAGCCCCATAGTGGGCGCCATCGACCTCATCCCCTCCGTCACCAACCCAGAGAACCTGCCATGCCTACCAAACATCCCCCCCATTCAGGTGCACACAGCCCTCTGGGACCAGGCACATGTCACGCACTTCCAAATCTCACCATGCCTGCTTCCATTCTCATCCTTTCTCCTGGCCCCCACCCCTTTGCTTTTTGTAGATCTGAGTCGATTGGATAAGTATAAGTATTATGATGAATATTCAATGTATACTGCACAAAATATAAATGCAACAATTTCAAAGGTTTTACTGAGTTACAGTTCATATAAGGAAATCAGTCAATTGAAATATATTCATTAGGCCCTAATCTGTGGATTTCACATGACTGGGCAGGGGCGCAGCCATGACTGGGCTCACCCACTTGGGAGCAGAGTCCAGCCAATCAATTAGTTTTTTCCCCACAAAAGGGCTTTATTACAGACAGAAATGTGGAGGTCCTGGGCTGGCGTGGTTACACGTGGTCTGCGGTTGTGAGGCCGGGTGGACATGCTGCCAAATTTTCTTAAATGACGTTAGAGGCGGCTTATGGTAGAGAAATTAAGTCATTTCTCTGACAACAGCTCTGGTGGACATTCCTGCAGTCAGCATGCCAATTGCACACTCACTCAAAACTTGAGACATCTGTGGCATTGTGTTGTGTGACAGAACTGCACATTTTTTTAGTGACCTTTTATTGTCCCCAGCACAAGATGCACTTGTGTAAAGATCATGCTGTTTAATCAGCTTCTTGATATGCCACACCTGCCAGGTGGATGGATTATCTTGGCAAAGGAGAAATGCTCACTAACGGGGATGTTAAAACATTTGTGAGCAAAATGAGAACATTTATTTCAGCTCATGAAACACTTCACGTGTTGTGTTTTTATATTTTTGTTCAGTATAGTTTCTGCCATACTGCTTTATACCTATCTGTGCTCATTTAAAGGAGCTAGGGGGAGGGGGTAAGAAGTGGAACGGAACCTGGCTCAACTTAGATAAAAATCAAATGTGGTGCTCATACATATACATGGCGATACTTCATCAGAAATGTTCACAAGGTGAACTAAAAATGACCACTAATTCAGTGTTATCCTGTGGCTGGATGTTTGTGGCGCCATCAGCTGGAAGACGCGGGCTCCAGCAGCCTGGATGCCCTACTGAGTCGCTACATCTTAGCCAGCACATACCCTCAGCTGGGCCTGGGGCCCCCCGGGAACATGAACCTCTCCCACGGACCCTCCACACACTCCCCTGGCTCCTCAGGTACTGGAGGACGACTCTACTACAACGAGCACAAACACTTTCTTCACACACAGCTTCAATCTGATCTATGATTTTAAATCATTTGCTCAAATCACTGTCATGGCTATCACGTTTAACGAAGAAAATTGTTTTTCTTACATGACTTCTATATTACTGCCTCATCCTTGCTCACTGTCACTATCTCTCACCCGTAGGCTTATCAAACTCCCACACGCCTGTGCGGCCATCCAGTACGTCCAGCACAGGAAGCAGGGGCAGGTAATGACACACAGGCCAAGCACTAGACCTCTGCTCAAACACAAGGGCTCTCACATTACTGTGAGACAATGATGAGAAAATGACACTATTACATAAAACTGTGAAACATCCATAGGATGGGTTGAAGGTAGCATTGCAGATACTGAACCATTGAGTAAGCTAGTCACTCCTGAACAATGAATCTCACTGGCATACATAGTTATACATGTATTTACGTAAGGGAGGTATTGTGTGTGTGTGTGTGTGTCATAAGCTGTGGATCTGCGGGTAGGCCAGGGCCAGCAAGCGGCCCAATGGAACAGCAGGTCAAAGTCAAGCAGGAGCCCGGAGCCGAGAAGGAGTGTGGTTTCTCGGGAACCACCACCTCCAACGTCAAAACGGAACAAGGGAAGGATGGAGGGAGGAGCGCGTGCATGGTAACATCTAACTGCCCAGCTCTTTCAGCTCCTTTTAGCTTGTCTAGACCAAGATCTAAACTCAGCAAAAAAAGAAACATCCTATCACTGTCAACTGTGTTTATTTTCAGCAAACTTAACATGTGTAAATATTTGTATGAACATAAGATTCAACAACTGAGACATAAACTGAACAAGTTCCACAGACATGTGAATAACAGAAATTGAATAATGTGTCCCTGAACAAAGGGGGGGTCAAAATCAAAAGTAACAGTCAGTATCTGGTGTGGCCACCAGCTGCATTAAGTACTGCAGTGCATCTCCTCATGGACTGCACCAGATTTGCCAGTTCTTGCTGTAAGATGTTACCCCACTCTTCCACCAATGCACCTGCAAGTTCCCGGACATTTCTGGGGGGGAATGGCCCTCGCCCTCCGATCCAACAGGTCCCAGACGTGCTCAATGGGATTGAGATCCGGGCTCTTCGCTGGCCATGGCAGAACACTGACATTCCTGTCTTGCAGGAAATCACTCACAGAACGAGCAGTATGGCTGGTGGCATTGTCATGCTGTAGGGTCATGTCAGGATGAGGAGGGGTACCACATGAGGATGTCTTCCCTGTAACGGACAGCGTTGAGATTGCCTGCAATGACAACAAGCTCAGTCTGATGATGCTGTGACACACTGCCCCAGACCATGACAGACCCTCCACCTCCAAATCGATCCCGCTCCAGAGTACAGGCCTCGGTGTAACGCTCATTCCTTCGACGATAAACGCAAATCCAACCATCAACCCTGGTGAGACAAAACCGCGACTCGTCAGTGAAGAGCACTTTTTGCCAGTCCTGTCTGGTCCAGCGACGGTGGGTTTGTGCCCATAGGTGACGTTGTTGCCGGTGATGTCTGGTCAGGACCTGCCTTACAACAGGCCTACAAGCCCTCAGTCCAGTCTCTCTCAGCCGATTGCGGACAGTCTGAGCACTGATGGAGCAATTGTGCGTTTCTGGTGTAACTTGGGCAGTTGTTGTTGCCATCCTGTACCTGTCCCGCAGGTGTCATGTTCGGATGTACCGATCCTGTGTAGGTGTTGTTACACGTGGTCTGCCACTGCGAGGACGATCAGCTGTCCGTCCTGTCTCCCTGTAGCGCTGTCTTAGGCGTCTCACAGTACGGACATTGCAATTTATTGCCCTGGCCACATCTGCAGTCCTCATGRCTCCTTGCAGCATGCCTAAGGCACGTTTATGCAGATGAGCAGGGATCCTGGGCATCTTTGTTTTGGTGTTTTTCAGAGTCAGTAGAAAGGCCTCTTTTTAGTGTCCTAAGTTTTCGTAACTGTGACCTTAATTGTCTATCGTCTGTAAGCTGTTAGTGTCTTAACGACCGCTCCACAGGTGCATGTTTATTAATTATGGTTCATTGAACAAGCATGGGAAACAGTGTTTAAACCCTTTACAATGAAGATCTGTGAAGTTATTTGGATTTTTACGAATTATCTTTGAAAGACGGGGTCCTGAAAAAGGGACGTTTCTTTTTTTGCTAAGTTTATATCTAGCAGGTATTGGTCTACCTGAGGCTATCTATATAAGATGCTTGTTGAACAACAGAGGTTTTCGGCCTCACTTCTTGACGCTAAACCAGAATTCTGAATGTACTTAACCCACTTGAAAGGGTTCAGTATTTTGTTGTTGTGTGTGTTTGTCCCACAGATGAGTAGTTCAGAGAGCAGACGTACTCCCCCTCTCCCCGTGTTGGGCTCTGTGACTTCTGGCTCCTCTGTCCAGGACATCCTCAAGAAGGTGGGGGAGCATGTCAAAACTGAGCCCCAGGACCAGGAGGCCTGCAGTGGGGCCAACAGGCCTGGCAACGCCCCTATCACCACCAGCAGCACATCCACTGTGGCCTCTGCCGCACTGCTGACCAATGGCAAGGGAGCCGCGTCCGCTGCCCTGCGCTCTCCACGCACTGCACAGGGGACCAACCAGAGCGGGGCAGGAGGGAAGGAGGACGACCCCAACGAGGACTGGTGCGCTGTGTGCAACAACGGGGGAGAGCTGCTTTGCTGCGACCGCTGCCCCAAAGTCTTCCACATCACTTGTCACATCCCCACCTTGAAGTGCTCCCCGAGGTGAGCCCCTGATGCGCGCACACAGGCTGGCGTTGACTACAGTAGATGTCAGAATGAGAATGAATTTCATTCATATAGCACCTTCAACTCAAAGCCTTTTACATTGGATGCTGATATCTTGCTATACATCAGCTATCATTTTCCCATGTCTATATATCTGGGTTATTGCTTCACATTTTCTTTCTGTTTCTCCCCTCTCAGTGGAGAGTGGATGTGCACGTTTTGCCGGAGCCTGGCAAGCCCGGAGATGGAGTACCAGCCTGACGACGAGCCTCGTAGCGAGAAGGACAACAGTGAGCAGGGCCTGAGTCCTGAGGACCAGAGGGTCAGTGGAACCATCCACCTGTAATACCTTGTGTCAAACTCTTTCCAGAGGGCTGAGTTTGCAGGATTTCACTCCTCCCTTGTACTTGATTGATGAATTAAGGTCACTGATTAGTAAGGAACTCCCCTCACCTGATTGTCTAGGTCTTAATTGAAAGGAAAAACCAGCAGACACTAGGCCTTCCATGGAATAAGTTTGACACCCCACACCTAGGTCTTTCCCTGCGTACAGTTGAAAGGACTTTCCATAGGATTAGTAGTTTCTACTGCCACTGCCAATTCAATACATTTCCTCACTACGTATATCAGTGAATTTCCATTGACCCTGTTCCTGGAGAGATATCGCCCAGAATGTTTTCGCTCCAACCTTAATTTAGCGCACCTGATGATAATAATAATTAGCTCTTTGATAAGCTGAATCAGGTTAGTTACAACTGGGGTTGGAGCGAAAACCTACAGGAAGGTAGCTCTCTGGGAACAGAGTTGTAGAGCCCTACTTTAGATACCCTCACATTTGAGGAGTGAATCCGTGTGAATGAAGGCAGTACAGCTCTCTAAGGTAGCATAGCGGTTAAGAGCGTTTGGCCAGTAAACATAAGGTTGCTGGTTTGAATCCCCTAGCCGACTAAGTTAAAAATCGGTCGACGTGCCCTTGAGCAAAGCACTTAACCCTAATTGCTCCTGTAAGTCATTCTGGATAAGAGCGTCTGTTAAATGACTAAAATGGAGTATGAGTTCCTGGCAACTTGTTTGTAGTCATGAAGCCTGATGTGCTACTCCTTCCATTTTTATTTGCTGCGTTCAGACATTGGGACACATGCCTCAGTCTCTCTCTCTCCTAGCTGAGGAATGATAAGGACTTGTGTAATGTTCTCCTGCATAACCACCACCCCTATCTCTCACTCCCTGCAGAGGTGTGAGCGCCTCCTGCTGTATGTTTTCTGCCATGATCTCAGTGAGGGGTTCCAGGAGCCTGTCCCTCCCTCTGTAAGTATCTCAAGCATGTAAAAGGCAATTCCACCGTTATTCTATCTGACCTTGATGGCCAAATGTACCTTTCACCTCTACTGAGTACAGCCTCTCTAGTTTTCTTCCTTCTAGGGACTATTTCCTGGCCACTGTGTTCTTGATTCTACCATTGGTTTCTTTGGGGTCTTGGCCCGGGTTTCTGTAAAAGCACTGTGTCAACTGCTTATGTAAAAAGGGCTTTATAAATACATTTGATTGGTTTATTGACCCTGCCCTATACCCCCAGCGTCACATTACTTCATCATTGTGGCTATAACCATAATGTTCTGTATGTTAAATTAATGAACCAATATGGCTCTCAAACCACAATGTTCCCCTCTCACCAGATCCCTAATTACTACAAGATCATCAAGAAGCCCATGGACTTGACCCTGGTGAAACAGAAGCTACAGTTGAAGCATGTCCAACACTACCAGAGCTCGAAGGAGTTTGTCTCGGATGTGCGCCTGGTTTTCAGCAACTGTGCCAAGTACAACGAGGTGAGTGGGCATGACTTCCAGGCATGAGGAGATAAAAATAAAAAATGTTTTATTTTTATTAACCTTTATTTAATTAGGAGATGGGACTGACTGATAGTTAAATGGATGCAGGAGGCCACATGCACACTAATACTGTATGCTGACAGTGGGAATACATTATTCAGAAGGTTGATCTTTATCATACCGTTTGGCATGGACTTGTGCACCCACAGGGATTAACACTGGATGACTGAATGAAGTTACTGTGTACTCACACTATACTGTTTGTTGTGAATGTGGTGTTGCCAAACTAATTTGCTGTTTTTCTAACCTGAATATTTTCATGGCCACTAATGTAATGTCTTTCTGGTCAGTTATTTTGTACGTAGTGGGATTAGTCTGCTGTCATAAGACTTCTTGATTTGTTTACTGAGGAGTTAACAAAACAAGCAAACCTATAAAGCATGGACTATAATTGTCATTATTGCCACAATATATTAGTTCAGAGATTGTCATTCTAAATAACTTTCTTGCAGAGATTACCCTTTAAACAGCTAATGGGTTCCTTTTTGTCTGTATTCATTATAGCTAACAGTTTCTATCAACAAAAATATAAACACAACATGCAACAATTTTCAAAGAGGAAATGTCAATTGAAATAAATTCATTAAGCCCTAATCTATGGATTTTACCTACCCAATCAGATTTAGTTTTTCCCCACAAAAGGGCTTTAATCACAAACGGAAATACTCCTCAGCGCCCCTTGTCAGACGCTATTGTCCCCAACACAAGGTGCCCCTGTGTAATGATCATGCTGTTTAATCAGCTTCTTGATAATCCATTCACCTGACAGGGGTGGTATTTCTTGGCAAAGGAGAAGTGCTCACTGACAGGGATATAAACAAACTTGTGCATAAAATTTAATAGAAAATAAGCTTTTTGTGTGTGGAAAATTTCTGGAATTATTTATTTCGGCTCATGAAACATGGGACTAACACTTTACATGTTGCATTTATATTTTTATTTCAGTGTAGTTTGACTGTGCCACAAGTCCTGGATCTTAAAGTAGAAGTTAGCTTTTTTACAACCAAATGTTATAGAATGGTCCAGACCCTTTTTWWAAAAAAAATACATTTTGCGATTTCACTTGTTTTTGAGAAACGTACTGCCACTAGTGCTTTTTTTTAAAGTTTCCTCATCCTCGTTGTGTGGTACGGGGGCTCTGAAAAAACAAATGCTCTAAAAACACCCACATGCGTAATTTTAGAAACGGAAATGCTCTCAGTATAGTGATGTAGGTCTTCGGATGTTGTACACATGAAATTGTCATTCCGAACTTTATCTGCAAAATTATATTCCATTTTGTGCGACTCGAGCCGTTTCCCCTATTCAGCTGTTCCATTCTCAGTGTAGCCTGCTGCTATAGGTAACTGCCAAAATAAAGGAAACACCAACATTGTCTTAATAGGGTGTTGAGCCAACAGAACAGCTTCAATGCGCCTTGGCATAGATTCTACAAGTGTCTGGAACTTCCTGTGTGGAAGCACCTTCTTTCAATATACTTTATACCCCTCATTTAATCAAGTGTCTCCTTTTACTTTGGCAGTTACCTGTAGAATGGACGTGGCAGTCGAGTTGCAACAAAATTAAATATAACGTTGTGGATTAAGTTCAGAATGCCACAATTTCATGTGTACAACATGTAAAGACCTACAACAATATACTAATAGTTTTTCTGTTTCTAAAATGACTAATTTGGGCGATTTTGGAGCCTTTGTTCATATTTGTCAGAGCCCACATACTGCACAAAGAGGATAAGGAAATGAAGCGCTGGTTAGTGGTACGTTTCTCAAAAGTGAAATTGCACAAAAAAAGGGTCTGGTACCTTATTTAAGATGCTGTTTACATCAAAATTAGATTTGGTTATAAAAATAGAAAGAAAAAAAAGAAGCTACATTCTCCTTTTTAGTGTAATAATGAATAGTTTAAATCTGATACTAACCCAAATACTTAACTTTTTGAATGCAAAAGAGTTGTCCCATGTGTGTGGGATTTTCATATTTGGCTTTGTAAGTCAAAATGTGTCAATCTGAATTGGACCTTTTGATATAGTGTCCAACATGTTTTCAAGTGATGTGTTTAGGGGGAAAGGTCATTTACAAAGTGGTTGGTTTTCAACATTGATTTGAAATGGAACAGAGGGAAACAATATGATACCTTGAGAAAATCAATGAGGAACTGAGTTGTGATGGTGACGTTAAAATATTTCCTATTGGTTGCAGTTGACATAGTCAGCAGTTCAGCTCAATGTACCATATATGCTACATATGCATAAGTTACGATTTCCAAGGACACTTACTAGGTATCAGTGAAGGAACTGTCAGTGTCAAGGATAGTATATCAAGCTAAACAATTTAGCAGGGAGAGGAAGTGAAAGCTGTCACTCCCAGGAATACGCCAGGACCCAGAGCAAGGCTATGGATGCTGTTCAGAATTCTCTCAGCAGGCAGAAGCAGCCAGGTAAAGACAGACCATAGACTAGACTAGCTTGGAAATGTAATGACAAGATTTACCCAATGACTGTAAGCTGCAACCTCAGTAAGTGAAACAAGAGTTTATGGAGGGATGACAGACACAAACCATATTTGGACACAAGTTCACTAAGGGGTGTATTTTCTTTAGGCCCAAAGACCTAGGGTAGTGACGGTACACATGGTTGTTACCTATAACCTGTCTGTACTGTGAAATCCCCCCTCCCCTTCTGCTTTTTTGTATTTTATTGTACTGTTATCGCCCCTTTTTTAGATGTCTCGAATAATCCAGGTATATGATGAGGAGAAACAGAGTAATGTGCAGGTAAGCTGTTTCTAATACACATGGAGGGTAAAGGTTCGGCTGCCCACTCTGCCACTAGGAATGTTAACCCACTAATGTACTCCTCCCATTCCTTACCCATTCATCCCTCCTGTTCAATGGTACCCACACACCCCACCTCGCCCTTCCTCATACTCTCCCCCTCTTTCCTTCCCTCCCTCCCGGCAGGCGGACTCAGAGGTGGCGGAGGCAGGGAAAGCTGTGAGTTTGTACTTTGAGGAGAGGCTGCTGGAGCTCTACCCAGATGAGAGTTTCCCCGAGGTACCAGAGGAGCCTGAGGTACCAGAGGTACCCGAGGAGCCCCAGGCCCCAGCTGGAGAGGGAGAGGAGGCGGATCTCACAGAAGACTCCGAGGATGAGTTTGTGCAGCCTAAACGCAAGCGGTTAAAAACGGATGAAAAGCCGATGCACATCAAGTGAGAATCATTGTGTTAAAAGAGGAAAAGAGAAGTGAAAGGATTTTGTCTTCCTCATCTCATGTTTTTTGCTTTTTTTCCCTTTAAGACCACATACGTAAAATGCAGGACCTATTGTACAAATGTACAGGTTTATTTCATCCTTTTCCTCTTTTAAAGAGTTATTGTAAAATAGAAATTAAATCAATCTGTGTATCCGGCAAACTGGACTTTTTAAAGACCTCCATTTCCTCTTCTGTGGCAATTTATGGATGTTTAAGAAAGTGCTTGTACAGATTTTAAAGTATGATTTGTTTTAAAGTATAATTTTGTTTGCAGTAGTTAAATGAATAATGCGTCTTTTTTTCTATTATCATTTCTAATGTTTGTAAATCTGTGAAACTTGCTTTATAAAGTATCTGAAACTCCCATTTCCCCTAATCTTGATGTACTATAAAGTTTGACATTAATTACCTACCAAGTATTTGTTGTATGTTTGTTGAAATATTTGACCTGCTGTAAATAAGAGAAAACAAATGAGGAAAAACCAGTGATTTGTTTGGTATTTCATCAATAAATAAAATGTTCAAATATTTCCTGTAAATAGTATTGATATCAATGTTGCAAGACAAGACTTCATTTCAGGCTCTGAGAAAAAATTTGTTTAAAGGTCAACTGCCCCTAAGAACCAACTTCTCTGGTTTCAAATGGCCTACGTGGCATCGATATGAGTCAACTTTTACTACAGAGTAAATTTGATAATTTTGTTAATGAAGTCGATCTTGTCCCAAACTGAGTGTCACGATTTACTGCAGGGTTGGGTATGGATTACTTGCATGTCCACTTTAGCCAATTATGGCCAATAGCCCAGATACGGCAGGTTGTGGCCCGCCCCCAACTACCATGTGGACATTTGTTATCAAGTCTACAAATGGGTGCACAGGCTGAGCTGCCTGCATTATCTGCACTGGAGCCTTTAGTGACATGCAACCGGTGGAATAGCTGGAAAATGGCACGTGTTTCAGGCAGAAATGTGGCTGCAGTGAACTTCAGCTGTACAAGATACTACAGTGGTATATTGCTGCCACTCAGCAATACTTTTTAAATAATTATTACGAAATTAGATCAAATTAGGTAATAATTCAATAACTCGTTATTGCAGTATCTGGGATCTACATCTGTTTATGTTAGTTACTATACTGTTACTAAGCGGTGATGTATTACGACAGTGTTACGTTACTACACCTAATAGGAAATGCACATGCTGGCCACTTAGTGTGCCCGGGAACTGTAAGCACGAGAGGTTTTGACTAAACGAAAACTAACTGTACTCCCGTCTCCTGCCTGGTCATTTCTCCACAACACAAATATTACAGTGGCGACGAGGTGATTAAACTTCTTTAACGGACATTGCTTGAAGGGAAGAATGTTGCGTGAGTAATGAAACTCAAAATAATTACGTAATTCTCAGTTATTTTTTATTTTCTTTCGCCAGTGAAAAAAAGGCTAAGCACTGCTAGCAGGTACAGTGTTCAGAGCGCCAAGTAGCAAGACTATTGGAGTCCAGAATAGCGACACTGCCCTCTTGTGGTTAAATAAATAAAAACTTCATTGAACCCATTGAAATTAGGCGATCTCGGTGGAGAAATATTGTCAAGAAAAAAGAAAAAAAAAGGAAGAAGGAACGTACACGGTGTGTAGATTATTACAAATGAGTGCAGTGAACGAAGTAATTACAGAAACTTCTGAAGTGAAGAATTAGAGGAAAATTAAGAATACAAGGAATAAGGAAACTGAACAATTAACTGTGAAAATGGCAACCATTGGTCGAGTACCAGAGTTTGAGGCTACAAAAGAGGATTTTGATTCCTATTTGGAGCGTTTTGAGCGTTGGCTGGCTGCAAATGAAATCAAGGATGAAAAGAAAGCAGATGTATTCTCAGTGTTTTGGGTCCAACTGAGTATGGATTGCTGAAAGGTCTCATTGAACCAATAAAAGCAGTTGAGTTGAACTATGCAGAACTGACTGAAACTCTTTCAAGGCATTTCAAGCCTAAGCCAATTCTCATTGCAGAACGTTTCAGATTTGACCAACGTCACCAGAGTCGAGGAAAAACGTGGCTGACTACATCCTTGCTTTGAAAAGGCTGGCAAGTACATGTGAGTTTGCACAATTTCTTGATGATGCTCTTCGAGACAAGTTTGTATGTGGTCTCACAGGTGAAGCATATCACAGAAGGCTTCTGTCAGAGAAGGACCTGACCTTTCGGAAAGCCTGTGATATCGCACTTGACTCGAGCTTGCCCACAGGGATACTATTGAGCTATCGGGATATGCAGAACGTCAGAAAGGTGTTCACAAGGTCAGTGATGCACGTGGTGAAAAAGGCTCACAAAAGTCACACTTTTCCAGTCCCGTCCTCAAGGTTACACAAGAACAAAGCAGCCCACATCTCAAAGGTCTAAGCCAAGTTGCTACAGATGTGGGGGAGATAATCATCAGCACAGTGAATGTCGATTCCAAAATGTAAAGTGCCACAATTGTGGAAAGGTTGGACATTTACAGAAAGTGTGTAAAGCCTCAAAACGCACAGCAAGAGCGCACAAAGTGTCAGACGCAGCACAAGAAGAGGAAGTACAACTGAAACAGTATTGGAACTGTTCACAGTGTACACAGCTCAACAACAAAAAGATGGAATCTATCTCAACATGGAGTTAGCGGGAAAACCGGTAAAAATGCAGCTGGACACCGGAGCGTCTGTATCTCTGGTTCCAGAGAGACTCTACAAAGAAAAACTGAAAGAGTGCCCTCTTCAGCCAGCGTCCATCCGCCTTTCTTCATACACTGGTGACACTATTCCTGTGTTAGGGCAGATCCAGGTACCAGTCCGGTATGAGGGGAAGGAGTGGACGCTACCACTTGTCATTGTTAAAGGAGAAAAATCAGCCTTGCTAGGCAGAACTGGCTACAAAGATCAAGTTGAACTGGGGAGAAATCTTCAGTCTGAGAAAGGACAAACCAGTGAGTCAGGCTACACTCACTAACATGCTGGAGAAGCACAAAGAACTTTTCAAAGATGGCTACGGCGAAATACAAGACATCACAGCAAAAGTCAGGTGCAAAAGGAACCAAGCCTATCTTTCACAAACCACGTCCAGTTCCCTATGCTCTTAAGGAAGCAGTAGAGAAGGAACTGGACCGCCTACAGAAGAATAACATAATCACGAAAGTAGCGAGGAGCGACTGGGCCGCTCCATGTGTTGTAGTCCCAAAGAAAGACAAGACCGTCAGAATGTGCAGTGACTACAAGGTCACAGATAATCGCTGCATACTACCAGAGGAATATCCACTACCAAACGCTGAAGATCTGTTTGCCACTCTAGCTGGTGGAAGGTTTTCAGTAAGCTGGACCTGGCATTCGCTTATCAGCAACTGAAGCTGGATCCGGAGTCAGAACAGTATCTGACCATCAATACACACAAGGGCTATTCAGATTCAATCGCTTGGCCTATGGAATCCGACAGCTCCAGCGATATTCCAAACAACAATGAGTCAGATCTTGGACGGTATAGACAACGTTGTGTGCTTCATGGACGACATCCTCGTGTCAGCACCAACCATTGGAGAGCACCTGGTAGTGCTGGACAAAGTGATGTCAAGACTGGAGAAATACGGAGTGAGAATGAAACGCAGCAAGTGTGAGTTCCTCCAGGACTCAGTGGAGTATCTCGGATACAAGATTGATGCACAAGGCCTGCACCCAACCAACAGCAAGGTGGAAGCAATTGTAAACGCACCAGCACCCACAAATATCTCAGAGCTGAGGTCATTTTTGGGGCTCCTGAACTATTACGAAAGTTTTGTGCAAACTTGTCCACATTGTTGCATCCGCTTACCAACGCTTCAGGCCGATACAAAGTGGAATGGTCCCCACAATGCAAGAAGCATTCAAGACTTGCAACAGCGTCTGCTAAAGAGCAAGGGCTTGCCCATCCAACACAGAGATGAACTGGAACTCGCGTTGATGCATCTTCCATACGGAGTAGGAGCCTCATCTCACATGTTCTATCGTCAGGTGAAGAACACCCTATTGCATTTGCATCACGGACTCTGTCACCAAGTGAGAAAAATTATGCTCAAATTGAAAAGGAAGCCCTGAGCATAATATTCGGAGTGAAGAAGTTTCACAAATACCTGTACGGAAGGAAGTTCCAACTGCTGACAGATCACAAGCCCTCTGTTGGCCATCCTTGGACCAAAATCAGCTCTATACCAACCCTTGCTGCACTTCGAATGCAACGTTGGGCTCTGATATTGTTAGCCTACGACTACGAGATTGAGTACAGACGATCCAGTGCTCACGCAAATGCAGATGCACTATCAAGACTACCATGCAATAGTGACTCCGACAGTGAAGATGATAGAGCAGTCTTCCAGATCTCTCTCATTGACGAACTGCCATATCTGCTTCAGACATAGCAGAGGAAACAAAGAAAGATCCAGTGCTTTCCAAAGTCTTGGACTTAACATTAGGAGTTGGCCAAACTTCGTAAAATGATGATAACCTTCGTCCATTCATCGACAAGAAAGACCAGTTGTCCACTGATCAAGGATGTGTCTGTGGGATCAAGGGGGGTTACCTCACAAATTCCAGAGGAGACTGCTATCTGACCTGCATGAGGGTCATCCAGGGATCACTCGAATGAAAGCACTCGCTCGCAGTTATCTGTGGTGGCCGGACTGGATCAGGACATTCAACAGCATGTAGGCCACTGCTCACCTGTGAAGCTGTTCGCAACAAGCCTGCTGCTGCACCTCTTCAGCCATGGTCCTGGGCTGCTACACCTTGGGAACGCATCCATGTGGATTACGCCTGAGATTGACAAGCAACATTTCCTTGTTGTCGTCGATGTCCATTCCAAGTGGATGGAATGTTCCCTACTCAACTGACCACAGCTGAGAAGACCATCAATCTTCTCAGACACCTGTTCGCATCCTTTGGACTAGTCAAGGAGCTCGTATCGGACAATGGCCCTCCTTTCACGTCAAAAGATTTTGAAATGTTTCTCAAGAACAATGGAGTAAGGCACATCCTGTCACCACCTTACCATCGGCATCAAACGGAGCAGCGGAGAGAGCCGTGCAAACCTTTAAGAAGGCCTGGACTAGACTCGAGGTTCAGTCTGTGCCCACCCACCAAAGTTGATGGTACGTGATTTCAGACACCCCAAGAGCCTGTGGAACTCAGGTGTGATCTTGCAACGCAAAGGACCTTTGACTTACCAAGTCCAAATTGGTCATCGCCAGGTCAACGTTCATGTGATCATCTGCTACGGTCCAACGCCCCAGCAGAGACACGCCAAGAGAACAATAACGACCCCCAGGACTATTCTCCTGACTGTGGACGTACGGGAGAGACAGAGCCTGACCTTCCACCCGAACCTGGCCCACTACCGGAAGCCCAGGAGGAGCGGAGATATCCTATTCGACAGCGAAGGGCACCTCAAAAGCTTGACCTGTGAGTTGAGCTGTTTAAGGTAACAGACAGTAAAACAAACAAACACTTTAATATGTCCTAGATAAAAGGAAAGAAAACGGACATTACTGGGTTAGTTTATTAGGACACAAACTCCATCTTCGGGGCAGAATAATCCCTGGATTTGTGCTGGGCTCTGAAAAGTCTGCTTCAACCCAGTAGTTGAAAAATGTTAAGAATGCATTGTTCAGATATTGCATTAGTAGTTCCTAACATATTTACCTTGTTCTCTGGGAGTTAAAAACTATGGGGGAGGAGTGTAGTATCTGGGATCTACATCTGTTTATATTAGTTACTATACTGTTTACTAAGCGGTGATGTATATTACGGACAGTTTTACTTACTACACCTAATAGGAAATGCACATGCGCACTAGTGTGCCCGGGAACTGTAGAGCACGAGAGGTTTTGACTAAACGAAAACTAACTGTACTCCCATCTCCTGCCTGGTCATTTCTCCACAACACAAATATTACAGTTATGAGAAAAGTCACGTTATAACGAGAAAGATGTATTTATTGCGAAATAGCCTTTATTGTGCTGAAACGTTAGCATAGGCTACTTGGCACGCTTGTCTTCCTCTCTTGCACAGGTTGACATTATGTCCAGTTTGCTTGTGTTGATTAACTTGTATTTTCTCCTCGGTTTGAGGCATTAGGAGATATTAGTGTCACTGAGCAAAATAAATGGCGTCATTCATTTACATACATTGTGGGGAGATCGGAGTTCTCTATGGCTGTACAGCTGATATATTTTTTTTTAACTATCGGACCTCGACGTTATTCCTTGATCAACTGGGCGGACTTTGAAAGCTTCATGGATACAAACTAATGCATTCAAACAGGTGGTGACCCAAAATAGTCAGGCGTTTACTTCATATTCTAGATCCCCATGGACTGTACATTTGGACCTAAATCTCTGGAAAGGGGATTAGTAGCTACCTTCACAACCAAGAGGAACAGTTTAGGCATGTGTCCTTTTTGTCTTGAAATTTCACATTTAGAAGGTGCATTGAAGCTATTAGGTAGTATGATTAGCATTTCTAGCACAATCAGCTAGTAAACTATATCTGATTTATGCACAAATTCGCCACTCGAGAGGATCATTATGGTAGCTATGGCTATTCTCAAGAACAAGCAAGCCCCTATCTGAGAACCATTTCCGGCTGATCAAGCGTACTCAATGAGCGCTAATTTAATCAAAAGTGCACTACAGTGGTTTGGAAATATGACATTGCAAAAGGAGTCAAATGATTATTAGGAAAACCTTTAGTCATTTGGATGTCGTCAGAATGACTTTAGATGTATAACGTTAGGTAGCTAAAATTGAGGGGAAACCAACTCAGATTTGAACTAGCTGGCTATTGTTGACGAATTTTGTTTGCTAACGACATTGCCATTCATTTGACGACATGATAATGATTGCAAAGTTGTTTTCTACTAAACATTTGCCTACTTTAGCAATGTCATATTTCCAGGACACTATAATGTTAATTACACGAAACAATTCTTAGCCTCCATCTATCACAACTTTTGGGCACAGCTATGCCATATATTTGTATAACTACACCAAGATAGACCACAGCCTGTCGTTTCCAATGGGAACAAATTAGTCATAGTGGGCAGAACCAAGCACGAGCTAGCATATATCTGCACATTTCCATTAGGGAACGCCTACTCTGTGAAGTGTGCGATAACAAGTCGCCTTTGCACTCCTTCTTAAACAACGTGATTTTTTAAAAACATTGGCAAAGGTTAAAGTCTACAAAAGTAGTCCACTCTGTTCATAACATATTCTAGTTTTGGGAACAGAAAACTGTATTGAGATCAAATGTTTCATCGATGAGAACATGTGCAGAATGCCGGCCAAAATCCATCTCGTTCCATCTTCTCCCACTGCCAGCCACTGGGCTTCCTCTCACTACCATTTTTGGTAGTGAATGGAAACGCCAAGCGGATGCTTTACATTTATACATCCGGTGAAGTATCTGTCTCTGTCACGTCTGCTCCCGCTCTTCCCCTCCCCCTGGCGCTTGAGGGCGCCAGAATGCCTTGCATCACTCACTCCTGCCATCCATCACGTACACCTGCCTTTCCTCGTCACGCGCATCAGCGTTATTGGACTCACCTGGACTCTCTTATCACCTGTTCATTTCCTCCCCTATATGTGTCAGTTCCCCAGCTCTGTTCCCCGCTTCTGCATTGATTGTTTTCTGTTTGCTAACGCTGTTTATGTCTCGTTCCATGTCCGTTATTTATTAAATGTTACTCCCCGTACCTGCTTCGTCTCTCCAGCGTCATCGTTGTGACAGTCTCATTGTTCTATCTTTGGCTGTGCGTCTTGAGAACGTGCATAACAATAGAGATGTTCGTATTGCATGGCCCGGTGCCCCCCGGTTGATCGGAGTTTGTATTTTATTCCATTAGTCCTTATGGGAAATCTCCACGCACCCGGGTCACCGTGCCATCTAAAACTAACTCCACAAATGCATGACGCGAACCAGTGACAGAGGTGCAACCTATGAATAGCTAAATGTATTTTGCATGTCTTTATTTTGCCCAGCTCTGTGTGTGTTTCTTGGAGTTCCAGGTGTGGCTGGAGGAGTCATGGTGGCCACTGGAGGGCAACTTTATTGGAGCTCATTTACATGAAGTTAATTTATAACAACTGATACAAGTATCCTATATTAGGTACTACAGTGCCAGCTAGTACAAGTACATATGGATTTACAGTATGAATAATATTTCATTAATGTACAGGGTCCACTTTGGCTCAAGAGAACAATCCAGACTAAGGATTTGCAAAAGGTAAGATCATAATAAATATTATATGGGCCGAGTGGACCTGATCCTAGATCAGTACTCCTTCTCTGATGGCGAATTCTCTCTCCTTCATTCCTTCTATAACTTCAGATTGACCCCCTGGACAATGATTAGTAGATGTGGGTGAGTGGACACACAGATCTGGGACTAGCCTAGCAGCAGCAGCTCTTCTCAACTATTGGCAAGAATTTATTTGCCATCCAATCACCATGAGAGAAAGTTTATTCTGCATTCAACACTTCTATTGCAGGAGAGATGAGCACCTATCAGATCCTCCTGCTGTCCTTCACCCCTCGATGCAGTTTGCTGACCATCGTTAATGCCAGGAAGAAGTCCGCCAGCCGAAGTAGGAGCCATGTTCATCACCATGCAACGCTCTACTGACGAGGTAGACTATGCTTTGAATAGCAACTGACTGACAGGCAGTCAGGCAGAGACACGGACACTCACATTTGACTTGACCTTATATTGACAACACTCGACTCACAGGTACCCGCCTCTCCCTTCCCATCCCATGAAGCTCCCTTTCTCCACCTTAGGTACCACGTTGTCTCCCATCTACTTTATAGTGGCCTCAACTGCACCCTACCGCATAACCTCTGGGTAGCCAGGTGAATGAAGAGCTTCACCAGAGATTGAAGAGGAAGCGAGACATCCCACTCCCTATTTTTTTCTGTTTCAATTGAAGTCAATGAACTAAGMAGACTTGACAAAGCTGCTATCGCATTGGGTGTCTATGGGCGAGCCACCCCCTTAAGTAGGCAATGGTAAACAGCCTGAGTGAACTATCTTTATTTATCCACCATCTTTTGCTTCACCCCGGCACAGACGGGGACTGAAACTCCACCGTCAGTGTATCCCCAAAGTTGAAGGAAGCCCGCCTGCTTGCTTGCTCTGCCCCTCCAGTACTGTTTACACCATATTTGCTTGAAKAATAAAGTTGTTGCCTGAGTCAATACTTTTAAAGATACATCTTACTTCACAAGGGTGAAAATCCTACATTCAATGCATATCAAGTTTTTCCTTTCRACTATCAAAAGGTTGTGAGGTAAAATGTAAATAAAAGCGTTGATATAGTTCATTGATTTGACATGCCCAATCTGAACATTTAAACCATCACAAGTTATGTTAACGATATACCCTTACTATAACATTACCCTTGGGGAC
>NC_036857.1:16067605-16074361 GCF_002910315.2 Salvelinus sp. IW2-2015 | reverse complement strand
GCTGTTTACGAGTTCACTGTTGAGAGACCATGCAAAGATGGGCCACCACCACTTCTTAGACCTGATGGAGACATGGCACCTTGAAACCTGTAGGTTGTGAAGTTCAACACCACCCATGTGCTCATTGTATCGGTTGATGCATTTTGGTTGTGGGACTTTGCCAAAAGGCACGTCGCTCTTTGTTCCATCTCTTGACCGAGGTCTCACTGTATTTCTCCTCCATGTTTGTTTCCACTGTGACAATGTTATTGTCTTTCTAACGGACCAGCACCTTGTCTCCTTGGGTCAGAACCTCAGAGGTTCCCCGGGGTAACTTCATGAAGTCCTTCTGTGGCTTGAATGGGACATCAAAAAGACGATTTTGCCTCATCGTTCCAGAGCTCCCATATCCTCTTTTTGTCATTTCATCAAGGAGTGCAAGCGAAGTGAAGAGGTTGTCATGCAACACCAAGAACGACACTGGGTCCATGACCCAACCCAGTCTCAGGGAGGAGAGTGTGGGGTGGTGAGGAGTAGGTCATCATCACTGATAACCTTGTCCCTGTCATGATCAGTTTGCATAGGTTCAGCATATAAATTCAACAGCCTGGCTGGCAAATGGCCTGTCTCCCCCTCATAGTCAATATCTGACCCATCGCTATCACAATCTCTGAGGGATAACTGCAATGTTGCRTGCCTTGTCTGAGCAGTCACCTAGATCCAACATATCCAGAACTTGACTCAAAGTGAAACTAAAAGAAAGAACAGAGTAGAAAGTTWGAACAAGAACTATGTATGTGTATAAGTATGTGTACTGTATACCTGGATGCACTGTGCTATCCCGCCGGTCACTATTGTTGCCGTCAACATGTTTACTCATTCTAGTTTTTATTTACATTTATTTCAACTTTATTTAACCAGGTAGGCTAGTTGAGAACAAGTTCTCATTTGCAACTGCGAACTGGCCAAGATAAAAAAAAAAGCAGTGTGACACAGACAACAAAACAGAGTTACACATGGAGTAAACAATAAACAAGCCAATAACACAATAAACAAGTCAATGACACAGTAGAAAAAAGAAAGTCTATATACAGTGTGCAAAATGCATGAGGAGGTAGGCTATAAATAGGCCATAGGAGCGAATAATTACAATTTAATTAAGATTAACACTGGAGTGATAAATGAGCAGATGATGACGTGCAAGTAGAGATACTGGTGTGCAAAAGAGCAGAAAAGTAAATGAAATAAAAACAGTATGGGGATGAGGTAGGTAGATTGGGTGGGCTATTTACAGATGGACTATGTACAGCTGCAGCGATCGTTTAGCTGCTCCGATAGTTGGTGAGGGAAATAAAAGTCTCCAACTKCARCGATTTTTGCAATTCGTTCCGGTCACTGGCAGCAGAGAACTSGAAGGAAAGGCGGCCAAATGAGGTGTTGACTTYKGGGATGATCAATGAGATATACCTGCTGGAACGTGTGCTACGGGTGGGTGTTGTTATCGTGACCAGTGAACTGAGATAAGGCAGAGCTTTACCTAGCATAGACTATGACCACACTGAACAAAGTTGAGTAATTGCAAATGCATATATCAATACTAGACACCTTAAAGATGATGTGAACCAAACATCTTTGTCCTATCTTAATGTTAACATACTTTACTAACCTTTTGTTTGGGAGCTTTGATGTAGACATCGTCTTCTCATGTTGCAACCAGGAAGTAAACAGCTCTGGTCATGTGACAATTTACACTAAACACGTGACACTGCACATCTTTCATTGGGACCCTTTATTATTTCAATATTTGCTGGAAATGCATTGATACATCATTCAGTAACATTTTTAGAGCCTTATAACTGGAAACGTTTTTTACGCACTATTGTGACGTTAACTATGTTATCCCTAGTCCCAATTCAAACATTGTGTATTATAACGTGTAAAACAACAGACGGTAGAGTCTGTTAATCATGTAGCCTATTTAGAAATATTTCGCTTTGTTTAAAATGACGACCTGTTCTACTGGTGCACCGGTAAATTCATGGCTTTACCACAGGTTTCACACCTTTTCTTATTTGCAGTGTAAATAAATAGCACTTATTTTTGCACCTGATGTACTGGCTTCGGCTCCACACAAACTAAATATTTTTAATTTAACCTTTATTTATAGGCAAGTCCGTTAACACATTCTGATTTACAATGACGGCCTACACCGTCCAAACCCGGACGACGCTGGGCCAATTGTGCGCTGCTCTATGAGACTCCCAGTCAAGGCAGATTGTGATACAGCCTGGATTCGAAACAGGGTGTCTGTAGTGACCCCTCTAGCASTGAGATGCAGTKCCTTAGAMMGCTGRACCACTTGGGRGCCCCAGSCTACCGGGTTCGCTATCTTATCAGACTCTAAATGACCAGATCATTCATTACCAGAGTGAAAATTCAAATKTAGCTACACTGGAGTTTTGGACTAAACCAATTTAACRCCCAATAGAAGTTTCTAATATTTAGTAATGGAATATCGGTGATTAAGAAATCAGGRTTTAAATGGGTGTCACTCAGCTAAAACTTGACAGATAAACTCTCTCGCCAAGACAGATAGATTTCCTTGATCGTTTTCAGTCCCAAATTAGTGCTACGTTCCAGCCTAGAACGCAGGGACACCATGAAGGGCAAGACATCCTTCAACAACATGAACATTCTAATCTGAAATGACTGGAGGGTCTCATTAAATGACCATGGTTTACGTCCCAATTGGCATTGCAGTAGCCTATACCTTTGCCCTCCGGCCCGGTTCAAAGATACTGCGTTTATTGAGATTAGGATGACATTTTGGACGTTCCCCACAAAACTGGAATATTCATTGCACTCATGCTTTGCAAAATAGGTCAGTGTTGTTTTTTTGTCTGTTTGAGCTGGGGAGGAAACATCCAAAATATTGATCCAACAAGCTCATTTAAAGAAGGCCGACTCAACAGTAAGTCTACACTACCACATGATCATTGTAGTGTATCTATCTATCTGTCTGATGTGGTCTGTCTCTCTGTTGGCAACTTCGTATCCACTGTATCGCCCCTTCCGTGATGTCAATAGAAGCACATGGTCCGTGTTTGTTGCAGGAAGTGAAGATGGCGGACCAGTCGTTGCTATCTGTGTCTGCTCTCGGGTGGTCTATTTTCGCCCTTGTATTTTTGGTAAGCACACTCAAGTCGCTGCAGAATCTCGAAATATTACCCTGTATATGTACTGGATGACTTTCCTTTGGCCACAGTTGTCTTTGTCACGCTCAGTTCGCTACAGCTTTACGTAGCTAGCAATCTAGCTAGCTAACGTTAGCTAGTTTGACAGCTGTCATGGCTTAGTTAGCTAACGTTGTAGCTGTCTAGCTAACTCAGAGTTTAGCTAACCTGCTTCTAATAGCCTCGCTAATACCATATAAATAGCTAACTGTTGTAGCTAATTAATTCGTTTACAGTGTAATAGTRAATAATTGTTGTCATGTTCGTATCTATCAGTTTTACAAAGCAATGATAGCTAGTATACAGTAGTTTGCATGAMATTAGCYAGTTGCTAACAGGTAGCTATTGGATTATGCCTGCTTCTAAGTTAAATGTCAAAGTTTAACTTGAAGTATACTTCTCCTCCCTTATTTGTAAAGAAGAATTTAGCTAACTAACTACATGCATTATCAATTGTTAGTTAGTTGGCTAGTTAGCCAAGAATTTAGCTAACTAACTACATGCATTATCAATTGTTAGTTAGTTGGCTAGTTAGCCTACACAATGTCACATGACTGCAGACAGCTACATTTACAGAGGGGCTGCTGAGCCTGCCTGCTACAGTAATTTCTATTTAGTCACTTACGTAGCAGAGATTCTAAGACGTACTTGACACAGGTTATGATAAAACGGTCACAGGGCTATTTTGTTGAAGCACCTTTAGCAGCAATTACAGCCTTAGGTCTTCTTGGGTATGACGCTTTTTCATCAAGGATCTCTCTGTACTTTGCTCTGTTCATCTTTCCCTCGAACCTGACTAACTCTCCAGTCCCTGCCACTGAAAAACATCCCCACAGCATGATGCTGCCACCACATGCTTCACCGTAGGGATGGTGCCAGGTTTCCTCCAGACGTGACGCTTGGCATTCAGGCCAAATCTTGGTTTCCTCAGACCAGAGAATCTTATTTCTCATAGTCCTTTAGGTGCCTTTTGGCAAAATGCAAAGGGCTGTCATGTGCCTTTTACTGAGGAGTGGCTTCCGTCTGGCCAGTCTAACATAAAGGCCTTTATGTGGAGTGATGCAGAGATGGTTGTCCTTCTGGAAGGTTCTCCCATCTCCATAGAGGAACTCTGGAGCTCTGTCAGAGTGACCATCGGGTACTTGGTCACCTCCCTGACCAAGGCCCTTCTCCCCGATTGCTCAATTTGGCCGGGCGGCCAGCTCTGAAGATTCTTGGTGGTTCAAACTTCTTCCATTTAACAATGATGGAGGCCACTGTGTTCTTGTGGACCTTTAATGCTGTAGACATGTTTTGGTACCCTTCCCCAGACCTGTGCCTCGACATTAATCCTGTCTCGGAGGTCTACGGACAATTGCTTCGACCTCATGGCTGTTTTTTTTTGTGGTTTTTGTACTGTCAGTCATTAACATAATCTCGTCAAGGTAGAGTAGACCACTGGTAGTCAGTCATTAATAATATCTTTTAAGGTAGAGTAGACCACTGGTAGTCAGTATTACAGTCATTACCATCATCTTTAAGGTAGAGTAGACAACTTGGTACTGTATAATAACCCTGGTTCATGAATGGAGGCTCTCTGTGCTGCTGTGTTCGTTCTAGTCTGGTCCTGATCTGTTCATGCTTTGCCATACTCCATTGTCAAGCTAAACATGTTTGGCATGACAGTTCCATTAGGAGTTGTCAGGAGAGCAGAAACAGACCGTCTCCCAGGCTAGTATCATTCACAAGATGTCATGCTTGAATCATCAAGGAATTTGACTAGCGTAATCATCAAATATCACCTCTCTGCAGACAAATTCCTTGTCTCTGACAATTAGAGTTGAAAACTAAGGACTGGTTTCCCAGACTAAAGATGATCCATCAAGCATGTTTTTAGCCCAGGAGTAGGCCTAATGGCTTGTTGTGTTTCAAATGGACAGCAACAATGAGCTACAGCTATAAGCTGCTATATCATCGAACTCAAATTGTCTTAAATGACATAGGCCTAAGTCTCAGGGCTTATGAAGCAGCTGAATACATACCTTGTAAGTACCGTTGGGGTGCTTCATGTAAGACACTAGGAATATATCCACTGGAAGAAGTGCAGAGTTATCAGTGCAATGGCCAATGCGCATATTGCAGTGAGTGGTTGAGATGACCTCACTCTCTTGGCGGCTCTGGTACTTCCTGATGTAGACCCAACAGAAGGACAGGATCACCTGTGGATGGAAAAACAATGGTTAGAGTTATCACGTAAAATATCAAAAAGTTATTGGGCCACATCAGCTGTCAGAACATCTGAGTGTTTACAGTTCATTGTTATTGTAATGACTCTTAGCTAAGTAGGCTCATTATGATATCCCACTTCTGACACCAATGCAGCCAACAGCGAGACTCAGATGTTTCGATTTACAATATCACAAATGAAATCTCACCACTACAAATGAATTACTTTGCAAAAGTGTGTTGTAAAAACTTGTTTTAATTGCCACTCGCATCAACCCTATTCACGCAGGCCGTTATCAAATCAATTTATAAATCCCTTTACATCAGCAGATGTCACAAAGTGCTATACAGACACCCAGCCTAAAACCCCAAACAGCAAGCAATGCAGATGTAGAGGCACGGTGGCTAGGAAAACCTCCCTAGAAGGGGAGGAACCTAGAGAAAACCTAGAGAGGAACCAGGCTCTGAGGTGTGGCCAGTCTTCTTCTGGCTGTGCTGGTGGAGATTTTAAGAGTACATGGCCATTAAGGCCAGATTGCACTAATAAAGCCCTTTTTCATTTCAATGAAGACCCATCCACTGATAGATGAATTTGATCATCCAATCCTTTTCAATGTAAAATTAAAAAGGGACAGCAGAGATGGGGTTGTTGTTGTGTGATGATGGCTTGTCAACTCATTAGAAAGAGCAGCACAGTCACAGGCTTGCATCACAAATGGCATCCCCATTGGGCTCTGGTCAAACGCAGTGCACTATAGGCCCTAGTCAAAAATAATGCACTACATAGGGAACAGGATGTTATTTGGGACACACATAGGAAACAGGATGTTATTTGGGGACACACATAGGGCACAGGATGTTATTTGGGGACACACATAGGGCACATGATGTTATTTGGGGGACACACATAGGGCACAAGATGTTATTTGGGGGACACACATAGGGCACAAGAAGTTATTTGGGACACACACCACACACACAATGGTGCTGAGCTCCAGAACCACAAGGTCGTATTCCAGGCACACATGTTGCCTAGTCCTCAACTGTGAGGACACTGCTAAAGCCCATTGCTGCTCAGATCCTGAAGGGATGCCATCCTGAGACCGGATCAATTAACACTAGCCCATGCCTGCGTGTTCTGCCAGGTAATGACACAAGCTTTGCATCTAAACTAAGACCCATTGAGAGGATTGCGTTGCATACTAAATAGAGAGGGGAGCAATTCAGAGACCAATCTGGTTTCAGGCATGTTAGCTAAAAGAAAACAAATTCCTCTCAGCTATTATAATCACTAGCTAGGTACAAAGCCTTCCTGACTGATATGAAAACGGAAATGACT
>NC_036857.1:16058776-16067534 GCF_002910315.2 Salvelinus sp. IW2-2015 | reverse complement strand
AAAGAGAGATCATAGTCGCTAGCGCTGGCAAAATAGTCCCTAGCGGCCGTTTCATCAGTAAGTCCTAGCTGGCAATAGTCCTAGCGCCGTTTCATCATAGTCTAGCCCTGGCATAGTCCTAGCGGCCGTTTCATCATAGTCCTAGCCTGGCAAATATCCTAGCGGCCGTTTCATCATGTCCTAAGCTGCAAATAGTCTAAGCGGACGTTTTTCATCAATAGTCCTAGCCTGGCAAATAGCCTGTGTCCGTTTCATCAATAAGTCACCTAGCCTGGCAAAATAGCCCTGTGGGCCGTTTTTATCAATAGTCCTCCTGGCAAATACGCCTGGTGTCCGTTTTCATCATAGTCCGCTAAAGCTGGCAAATAGCCCCTGTGTCCATTTTCAATCATAGTCCTAGCCTGGCTTTTTATAGTTTAATATGACCCATGTCTCAGAAATCAGGGATTAATGGAATTTATACACTAATGTTTAGCTCTGTATGTTTACGGTTTCGTTGACTCCTTCATAAATAGCTTTGCAATCAAATCGTTGTTGTGAAGGTCTGTTTAGTGTTTTAATCTGTTCAGATTTGTTGTGAAAGGTCTGTTTGTGTTTTAATCTGTTCAGATGTGTGTGAAGGTCCTGTTTAGTGTTTTAAATCTGTTCAGATGTTTGTTGTGAAGGTCCTGTTTAGTGTTTTAATATCTGTTCAGATGTTGTTTGTGAAGGTTGTTTACGTGGTTTAAAACTCTGTTCAGATGTTTGTTTGTGACGGTCCTGTTTTAGTGTTTTAATCTGTTCAGATGTTGTTGTGAAGGTCTGTTTAGTGTTTTTAATCTGTTCAGATGTTTGTTGTGAAAGGTCTGTTTAGTGTTTTTAATCTGTGCAGATGTTGTTGTGAAGGTCTGTTTTAAAAAGTTTTTGTTTTTTTAATCTGTTCAGATGGTGTTGTGAAAGGTCTGTTTAGTGGTTTTAATCTGTTCAGATGGTGTTGTGTAAGGTCCTGCTTTAGTGTTTTAAATCTGTTCAAGATGGTGTTTGTGTAAGGTTTGTTTAGTGTTTTTAATCTGTTCAGATGGTGTTGGTGAAGGTCCTGTTTGGTTCTTATAATTGTAATCACTGTCCTATTTTCCCTTCTCAATACAGGAGTGGGGCAAGAACACAATGAGAAACACGGAGGCCAATCGAAGCAACTGGTGGCTGTATTGCTATTACTGTAGTAGGATATATTTGTATTCATATAGGCATATTTATCAGGCACAGTGCCAGTCAAATTATTCTCTGTTTGCTAAAGCCTTTGTTTTAAAGCTCAATATTTACCATGATTATGTTTGTACCCGTTGTGACTTTAATAGTTTGAACAAATTCACAATATTCCTGATTGTAGAAAGTGATTTTTGTATGGAGTGCGAATCTCCATTGGAAATAGATGTTTTGTCCAGGATTAAAACTGTGCCGGGAACTAGCCATTCAACTGTAAGGGAGCAGAGGCTCCCCACCTTCTCCATATTTGAACTAATGAATGGTTGGATTTAATCTGTTGTCTCTGTTGCCTGGTCCAATACACTGACATGAATACTCTCTTGTATAATCTGTTAGCCTACCTAGGCCCAGTAATACTCTCTGTATTCATCTCAGTTAGCCTACCTAGCAGTAAATACTCTCTGTATTTCATCTCAGTTAGCCTAACTAGGCAGTAATACTCTCTGTATTCAATCTCAGTTAGCCTACCTAGGCAGTAATACTCTCTGTATTCAATCTCAGTTAGCCTACCTAAAGGCAGTAATACTCTTGTTAACCTACTTGATCATGAGCCATTAGTTTCCTCAGTCCCAGGACTCCCCAATCAGAGAATCTTACTCCATCAGTCGCATAATGTCATCAGAACATTTCCTTGAAGACAAAGGTACAACACTGTGCATGTAAATCTCAGATGCACTTCAAATTCACCTGCCCACCATGGCGTTACTTGACTTTGTCCTCTAACTCGAGTCGTAGACGCCACTAAATATGGATTTTTCTGTGTGCTGTCAAAAGATTTGGGATGAAAAATGCACATCAAGGAAGTAGTTGAATTTAACAGGGTCTTATATAAAATGCAGAAGTAGCGAGGTCTTAAAATTGCAAGATTTTTGGAATCCCTATCATGAATGTAATCTGATTTAATGGCCAAATGGCCCTGGATATACTTTGTTCTTTGTTGTATAGTACAGCAGTTCTACTCAGATTTGTCAGTTCTTTCTCAAGGTATTGGCTTACAGTACGTGGAAGCATCCATATCTCTCCCTGCATACAGAGTGGAGGGGAGGAGAGGATAGAGTGGCGGGAGGAGAGGACAGAGTGGAGGGAGGAGAGGACAGAAGTGGAGGGAGGAGAGGACAGAGTGGAGGGAGGAGTAGGAAGAGTGGCAGGGAGGAGAGAGAAGAGTGGAGGGAGGAGAGGATAGAGTGGAGGGGAGGAAGAGGACAGAGGAGAGGATAGAGAGGAGGACAGAGTGGAGGGAGGAGAGGAACAGAGTGGAGGAGGAGAGGCAGAAGGTGGAGGGAGGAGAGGACAGAGTGGAGGGAGGGAGAGTACAGAGTGGAGGGAAGGAGAGGACAGAGTGGGAAGGGAGGAGAGGACAGACAGTGGAGGGAGGAGAGGACCAGAGTGGCAAGGGAGTGAGAGGATAGAGTGGAGGGAGGAGAGGATAAGAGTGAGGGGGGGGGACAGAGTGGAAGAGGGAGGGACAGTATAGAGGAGGGAAGGGAGGATAGAGTGGAGGGAGGAGAGGACAGAGTGGAGGGAGGAGCAGGATAAGAGTGGAGGGAGAGAGGATAGAGTGGAGGAGGAAAGAGGATAGAAGTGGCAGGGAGGAGAGGACAGAGTGGAGGGAGGAGAGGACAGAGTGGAGGGAGGAGAGGAACAAGAGTGGAGGGAAGGCAGAGGACAGAGTGGAGGGAGGAGAAGGACAGAGTGGAGGGAGGAGAGGACAGGAGTGGAGGGAAGGAGAGGCAGAGTGGAGGGAGGAGAGGACAGAGTGGGGGAGGGAGAGGACGGAGGGAGGAGAGGACAGAGGGAGGAGAGGCATAGAGTTGGAGGGGGGAAGGACAAGAGTGGAGGGAGTGGAGAACACGTATAGGAGAGGAGGGAGGAACAGAGTGGGGGGGGGAGGAGGGGTCAGAGTGGAGGGAGGAAGGAGAGGACAGAGGGAGGACCGAGTGGAGGGAGGGAGAACAGTAATAGAGAGGAGGGCGGACAGAGGTGGAGGGAGGGAGGACAGAGTGGGGGGAGGAGAGGGCAGAGTGCGAGGGAGGTAGGGAGGGAGGACAGTATAGAAGTGGCGCGAGGGAGGAGAGGCACGGCGTAGAGTGGGCGGGAGGGAGGAGAGACGGCGGTAGAGTGGCGGGAGGGGGAAGAGGACGACGTAGAGTTGGCGGAGACAGGGGAAGAGGACGGGCGCAGAGTGGCTGAGGAGGAAGAGGACGGCGGCAGAGTGGCTGGAGGGAGGAGAGGGACGGCGAGAGTGGCGGGAGGGAGGAGAGGACAGAGTGGAGGGAGGAGAGGACACGAGTGGAGGGAGGAGAGGAAACAGAGTGGAGGGAGGAGAGACCAGAGGAGGAAGAGGATAGAGGGAGGAGAGGAGAGGACAGAGTGGAGGGAGGAGAAGGACAGAGTGGAGGGAGGAGAGGACAGAGTGGAGGGAGGGAGAGGACGGAGGAAGGAGAGGAAGGAGGGAGGAGGAGGATAGAGGGACGGAGTAGGATAGAGGGAGGAGAGGATAGAGTGGAGGGCGAGGACAGAGTGGAGGGAGGGAGTAACAGTATAGAGAGGAGGGAGACAAGAGGTGGGGGGAGGCAGAGGGCAGAGTGGAGGAGGAAAGGAGAGGACAAGAGGAGAGGACAGAGTGGAGGGAGGGAGGAACAGTATAGAGAGGAGGGAGGACAGAGTGGGGGGAGGGAGGACAGAGTGGGGGGGAGGAGAGGCAGAGTGGAGGGAGGTAGGGAGGCAGGTATAGAGTGGGCGCGAAGGGAGGAGAGGACGGCGTAGAGTGGCGTTGGAGGAGGAGTGAGGACGGCGTAGAGATGGCCGGGAGGGGGAAGAGGAACGACGTAGAGTGGCGGGGAAGGGAGGAGAGACGGCGCCAGAGTGGGCTGGAGGGAGGAGGAGGAACGGCGCAGAGTGGCTGGAGGATAGGAGAAGACGGCGCAGAGTGGCGAGAGAGGGAGGAGAGGACAGAGTGGAGGAGGAGAGGAAAGAGTGGAGGGAGGAGAGGACAGAGTGGAGGGAGGAGAGGACAGAGTGGAGGGAGGAAGAGGAAGAGTGGAGGGAGGAGAGGACGGAGGGCAGGAGGAAGGATAGAGGGAGGAGAGGCTAAGAGTGGAGGGGGGAGGGACAGAGTGGGAAAAAAGGGAAGGGGAAAAAAAAAGAAAAACAAAGGTTTTCATTAGAGAGGAGGAGGACAGAGTGGGGGAGGAGAGCAGAGTGGAGGGAGGAAGCGAGAGGACAGAGGAGAGGACAGAGTGGAGGGAGGGGAGAACAGTATAGAGAGTAGGGGGACAGAGTGGGAGGGGAGGGAGGGGAGGACAAGAGTGGGGAGGAGAGGGCAGAGTGGACATAGGGAGGTTAGGGAGGACAGTAATAGAGTTGGCGCGAGGAGGAGAGGACAGGCGTAGAGTGGCGGGAGTGGCGAGGAGAGGACGCGAGATGGCGGGAGGGGGAAGAGGAGACGAGTAGTGGGCGGAGGGAGGAGAGGACGGCGCATGAGATGGCTGAGGGAGGAGAAGGACGGCGCAGAGTGGCTGGAGGGAGGAGAGGAAAACGGCGCACCAGAGTGGCCCTGATGACGGAGGGGGAGGAGAGGACGGCGCAAGACAGAGTGGGGCCGGGAGGGGGAGAGGACGGTAGGCGTAGAGTGGCGGGAAGGGAAGAGGAACGGAGTAGAGTGGCGGGAGGGGGGGGAGGAGGCACGGCGTAAGAGTGGCTGGGAGAGGGGAAGAGGACGGGGAGTAGGTGGGCGGAGGGGAGAGGGTAGAGTGAAGGGAGGAAGAATAGAAGGGTGAGATGAAATGAGCGACAGGCAATCAAACGAGGTGGCATTTCATGGATGTGGAGGATCGAGGAAGAGGAGAGAGGACCAAAAAAGAGGTTGGAGGGAGGGAAGGAGGACAGAAGTTGGAGGGAGGAGAGGACAGATGTTGGAGGGAGACCAGAGTGGAGATAGAAGTAGAGGTGAAGGGTGAGAAAAAGACAGAGAGAATGAGAAAGAGAGATGAATGGAAGAGAAGAACTCGCAGGCTGCTGATTTGTCTCCCCACTAAGGGAAGCCTATTTGTGTGATTGACTCAGCATCACACACAGTGTTCAAAACACAAAGCCCGTGTACTTCTTGCGGGAGACTTGATTTCCCTGCAAGACGCTCTCAACACGAAAGCCCTCTCTCACTAAGCCTCACGCACAGCCTCTCCTCAACTGCAAGCCTCTCTCACCAAGCCTCAAAACCAAGCGCTGCTCTAAAAACACCAAGGCTCTTTCTCACAGCCAAGCCTCTCTCACCTGAAGGCCTCTTCACCAAGCCTTCACCAGCCTCTCTACACCAAGCCTCTCTCACCAAGCCTCTTCTTCACCAAGCCTCTCTAACGACCATACACACAACAAGCTCTCTCACCAAGCCCTCTCTCTCTTCACCAAGCCTTCACCAAGCCTCCTAGACACCAAGCTCTCTCACCAAGCCTCTCAAACACCAAGCTTCCTTCGACCAAGCCTCTCTCACTAAGCCGTCCCAAGGCCTTGCCTAACACCAAGCCTCTCTCACCAAGCCTCTCTCACCAAAGCCTCTCTGCACCAATCCTCTCTTCACAAGCCTTGCTAACACCAGCCTTCTCACCAAAGCCTCTCTCACCATAGCCTCTCTCACCGCTCTCTCAACCAAGGCCTCTCTCACCAAGCCTCTCTAACACCCAAAGCCTCTCTCACCAAGCCTCTCTCTTGTCTGTAGTGTCTGAACAGTCCAAATTCTCTCCTGCAGCGTCTGAACAGTCCAACTTCTGTCTGTAGTTGTCTGAACAGGGTCCAACTTCTGTCTGCAGCGGTCTGAACAGTCCAACTTCTGTCGTAGTGTCCTGAACAGTCACAACTTTCTGTCCTGTAGTGTGTCTGAACAGTCCAACTTCTGTCTGTAGTGTCTGAAACAGTCCAACTTCTGTTTCTGGTAGTGTTGAACATGTCCCCAACTTCTGTCTGTAGTGGTCTGAATCAGTCGCAACTTCTGTCCTGCGCGTCTGAACAGTCCAACTTCTGTGTAGTGTCTGACCGTTCCAAACTTCTGTCTGTAGTGTTTTCTGAACAGTCAACTTCTGTCTGTAGTGTCTGAACAGTCCAAACTCTGTCTGTAGTGGTCGAACAGTCCAACTTTCCTGTCCTGTAGTGTTGACAGTCCAACTTCTGTCTTAGTGTCTGAACAGTGCCAACTTTCTGTCTGTAGTTGTCTGCACGTCCAACCTTCTGTCTGCAGCGTCTGAACTAGTCCAACTTCCCTCTCTGCAGCGTCTGAACAGCCCAACTTCTGTCCTGTAGTGTCCTGAACAGTCCCAAAACTTCTGTCTGTTAGTGTCCTGAACAGTCCCAACTTCTGTCTGTAGTGTCTGAACCAGTCCAACACTTCTGGTTCTGTAGTGTCTGAACAGTCCAACTTCTGTCTGTAGTGTCTGAACAGTCCCAAACTTCTCTCTTGCAGCGTCTGAACAGTCCCAACTTCTCTTCCTGCAGCGTCTAACAGTCCCCAACTTCTGTCTGAAGTGTCTGAAACAGTCCCAACTTCTGTCTGTAGTGGTCTGACAGTCCACTTCTGTCCTGTAGTGTCTGAACAGGCATCCAAACTTCTGTCTGTAGTGTCCTGAACGAGTCCAACTTCTGTTCTGTAGTGTCTGAACAGTCCAACTTCTGTCTGTAGTGTCTGAACAGTCCAACTTCTGTCTTGTAGTGTCTGAACAGTCCAACTTCTGTCTGGTAGTGTCTGAACAGTTCCAAACTTCTGTCTGTAGTGGTCTGAACAGTCCAACCTTCTGTCTTGAGTGTCTGAACAGTCTGCAACTAGTTCTGTCTGTAGTGTCCTGAACCAGTCGCAACTTCTGTCTGTAGTGGTTCTGAACAGTCCAACTTGCTGTCTGTAGTGTCTGAACAGTTCGCAACTTCTCTCTGCAGCGTGCTGAAACAAGTCCAACTTCTTTCTCTCTGCAGCGTCTGAAACAGTCACTTCTGTCTGTCAGTGTCTGAAACGCAGTCCAACTTCTGTCTGTTAGTGTCTTGAACAGTGCTGAACAGTCCAACTTCTGTCTGTAGTGTCTGAACAGTCCAACTTCTGTCTGTAGTGTCTGAACAGTCCAACTTCTGTCTGTAGTGTCTGAACAGGTTCGGTTCTTTGCTTTGAATTGCTCTACTGAGCAGTGGAGTCCTCTATGAACAACCCGTTTTTATACTGAACTAATCAAAGTCAATTCAATTGATCACAGATGGAAGACGATTTTTGTGATCTGTGATTTTAATTTGTGATCTGGAAGGTCGTTGGTTATACCTCAGCAAGTTTGCAATTACAATTCTATGGGCAGTGTTCACTTATCCAAATAGGCTATTCTACTGTTTTAATACGTTTTTAGAGTTTTTGTGAGCAAATAAAGTCTGATTTTATGTGTTTTCATTTCAGGCTGTAAGGCAACAAAAGGTGAACATTTTGGAAGGGTTTGGTGACTTTCCATACCCACTGTATATATGGAGACTGTTTAGTTCCAAAAATAAGGGGTTAAATAAATGTTAAAAAATAAAATCACATGTTTCCTGATCTTTCTTATATCTCTCAGATATAGGACAGACACTTCAGAACAAACTTTTGGGGACTATCTCTTGTTCAGTGTTGTGAATCTGTTATTCAACGAGTTTGTTTAGGCTAATAGCAGTAAGGCCAAATGCTTTTATTAAATGTACATATTTTTGGGATACTTCAAGAGGTCTTAAAATTCAAAATCAAAAAGCAAAATGATCCTTCGTAATGACCTCCTTAAAACAATTTCTTATAGCTTATTCGAACACTCCCCCGGTTTAGACAGGGCTTACACTGTAATGGGTTAAAGAAGGACTGTAGAAAGCAAAGTGAAGCAGAGAGAACAGAACAGTGGGGTGAAATCCATGTTGAGCAGGATTATAKATCCTTAAAGAGAGAGAYGCTCTRTAGAAACTCATATGTGATTGTGTATTATCTATATAAAGAGTCCGGCTTTAAATGGGGGACGTGTTATTCCTCCAATTACAGCGTTGAGTTTGACAGAAGCTGGACGGATCCACTGGGCTGGCTGTCGGTTGTTTTGTTTTGTCATGGTTGAGAGACTATGATTCCTTTTTTACCCAGAAAGGAGGAGGGAGGGAGAGAAGGGGGAGGAGGTAGGAAGAAGGGGAGAGGCTTTAAAGAGCTTGCATACCCTAGCATGTGACATCATGTGTTAATGTGATGGTGACTAAGGGAGCCTGTCTATGCTGCAGAAGCGTGTGTGTGTGTGTGTGTGTGTGTTTTGTGCTGTGGAAATAACCTTCGGCAGTTGATCAGGAAGGTTCAAGGCTGTTGGTAAAAAACACACAGTACATAAAACATACATAAATGATGTGACTCTTCAAAGCCATTGACCAGGCTTATTTGCATTAGCAGCAACATGCATTGGTTTCTCTTGTTTCTGATAACAAGTGTCTTTCTGTCACTGGTGTTTCTGATAACAAGCGTCTTTCTGTCACTGGTGTTTCTGATAACAAG
>NC_036857.1:16045141-16058751 GCF_002910315.2 Salvelinus sp. IW2-2015 | reverse complement strand
CATACAAGCGTCTTGGTATCAGCGCATAACACCAGGGGACAGAAAGACGCTTGTATTATCATGAAACCACCAGTGACAGAAAGACGCTTGTTATCAGAACACACCGCACCAGTGAAGAAAGACACTTGTTATCAGATAACACCAGTGACAGAAAGACATTGTTATCAGAACACCGATGACAGAAAGACACTTGTTATCAGAAACACCGAAGTGACGAAGACGCTTGTTATCAGAGAACACCACATGTGACAGAAAGCACGCTTTGTTATCAGAAACACCAGTGACAGAAAGACGCTTGTTAATCAGAAACACCAGTGCACATGAAAGACACTTGTTGATCAGAACAAGAGAACCATGCTATGTTGCTGCTAATGCAAATAAGCCTGTCAATGGCTTTGAAGAGTCACATCATTTATTATGTATTTATGTACTTGTTGTTTTTTTACCCAACAGCCTTGAACCTTCTATGCACTGCGAAGGTATCTGCCACAGCCATAAAACCACACACAACACCATCACACGCTTCTGCCAGCATAGACAGGCTCTTAGTCACCATCACATTAGACACATGATGTCACATTAGGTATCGCAAGCTCTTTAAAGCCTCTCCCTTCTATCCATACCTCCTCCTCCCTTCTCTCACTCCCTCCTCCTTTCTGGGTAAAAAAGGAATCATAGTCTCTCAACATGACAAAACAAAAAACGAAGCCAGCCCAGTGGATCCGTCCAGCTTCTGTCAAACTCAACGCTGTAATTGGAGGAAATAACAGTCCCCATTTAAAGCCGGACTCTTTATATAGAATAATACACAATCACTATGAAGTTTCTAGGAGAAGTTCTCTCTCCCCTTAGCGTCTTATTTGGTGTCTAGACTCTTTCAGCTCAACTAGTCTGTCCCCTTGTAGTGAGAAGAATTGAAATGTCTGTCTTGATAAAATGGATGTTGTCATGGCAGCCAGCAACAGAGGGGGAGGAATATCAGGAGCAAATAGTTCTCATAATAAACTGAGGAGTCAACACTTTGTCTTTAAATCTAAAACAGCTTTTTGTTGAGGGAGAAATCATTTATTTGGTAGCGTGTGAATCAAAGAGCTTGCAATCCTTTCAATGAGTCAATGTAAATCTGACTAGGGACTTAGAGAGATGTTTTGAAATGTAACTAGAATCATATATTGTAGATAATGGGTTGGCAACTCCATTCAGCCGCAGGCCGATTTGGTCAGAGGGCCGGAACATAATAATGATCATTTGTACGCTGTGAATTGACCACAACTCAGCCCAAAATGAGATTGCATTTGAAAATAACAATAATTTCATACCTTGATTACATTTGTGATCTTGTCTCAATGTCTCTTTTTTTTATGTGTGGGAATACTTAGTTAACAGATTTCCTAAATGAAACAAATGATTTCCTGACTTCCTGGTGATCAGACTTAAATAAACACGGCCTGTTGCCGACCCCTGTTGTAGATGAGGTTTTACCATCCTCTACCGAAGGTCTCTACTGTAATATAACTAGAATAAGATATTGTAGATGAGGTTTTACCATCCTCTACTGTAATATAACTAGAATCAGATATTGTAGATGAGGTTCTACCATCCTCTACCGAAGGTCTCTACTGTAATATAACTAGAATCAGATATTGTAGATGAGGTTTTACCATCCTCTACAGAAGGTCTCTACTGTAATATAACTAGAACTCAGATACGTTAGTAGATGAGGTTTTTACCATCCTCTACAGAAGGTCTCTACTGTAATAATAACTAGAATCAGATATTGTAGATGAAGGTTTTACCATCCTCTACAGAAGTCTCTACTGTAATATAACTAGGATCCAGATATTGTAGATGAGGTTTTACCATCCTCTACAGAAGGTCTCTACTGTAATATAACTAGAATCAGATATTGTAGATGAGGTTTTACCATTCCTCTACAGAAGTCTCTACTGTAATTAAACTAGAATCAGATATGTAGATAGAGTTTTACCATCCTCTACAGAAGGTCTCTACTGTAATATAACTAGAATGATATATGTAGATGAGGTTTTACCATCTCCTACAGAAGGTCTCTACTGTAAATAACTAGGATCAGATATTGATAGATGAGGTTTTACCATCTCTACAGAAGGTCCTCACTGTAATATAACTAAGAATCAGATATTGTAGATGGGTTTTACCATCCTCTACAGAAGGTCTATACTGTAATATAACTAGAGATCAGATATTGTAGATGAGGTTTTACCATCCTCTACAGAAGGTCTCTACTGTAATATAACTAGATCAGATATTGTAGATGAGTTTTACCATCCTCTACAGAAGGTCTTATCGTAATATAACTAGGATCAGATATTGTAGATGAGTTTACCATCCTCTACAGAGGTCTCTACTGTAATATAACTAGAATCAGATATTGTAGATGGTGTTTTACCATCCTCACAGAAGGTCTCTACTGTAATATAACTAGATCAGATATTGTAGATGATTCTTCTAACCATCCTCTACAGAACGGTCTCTACTCCAAGTCTAAGGCAGATTGTGCAGTGATCCACTTTAATCTATTCCCCGTGGCAGCATGCAGATACACTGCAAAGTGGTAAACAGAAGAAGTAATCAGATGCAGGAGAGAACTGCAACATGTGCTATTTGACAACGACAGTGACTTCTAGAAGTCCTCATCCTGGACACATACCATGTAGTGGAGGGTTAAATCCCATAGCTGGATTTTGAAGGTATTTTCTCAGGGTCCTACCGCTGTATTCTATGTTGAATTAGAGTTATTGATTGAGTGATTTTTCCTCCTCTCATTCGCTCTCTTTTCTGCATCCTGTGTGAGATGGAAGGGGGAGGGGTGTGTTTCTATTCACCAGTAGGAGGAGCTGAAGCTCCATGTATAGGCTAGCCTCAGCACCAGCCACACCAAGGCTTCTAAAGGAGGGTCCTCCTGATCTAACCTTGAAAGCAGGATTTTTATTCAAAGGTAGATTGACAGGGGTTTCAAAATCTCTCTCTCTCTCCCTCTCTCCTCTCTCCCTCTCTCCTCTCCTTCTCTCTCCCTCTCTATATCTATCTCTCTTCTCAATTAATTTTCAATTTAAGAGGCTTTATTGGCATGGGAAACATATATTTACATTGCCAAAGCAAGTGAAATAGATAATAAATAATAGTGAAATAAACAATAAAATAATTAACAGTAAACATTACACTCACAAAAGTTCAAAGAATAAAGACATTTCAAATGTCATATTATGTCTTTATATACAGTTTGTAATGATGTGCAAATAGTTAAAGTACAAAAGGGAAAATAAATAAATATAGGTTGATTTAAGATGGTGTTTGTTCTTCACTGGTTGCCCTTTCTTGTGGCAACAGGTCACACATCTTGCTGCTAGTGATTGCACACTGTGTATTTCACCAATAGATATGGGAGTTTATCAAAATTGGATTTCGTTTTCAAATTCTTTGTGTATCTGTGTAATCTGAGGAAAATGTGTCTCTTCTATGGTCATACATTTGGCAGGAGGTTAGGAAGTGCAGCTCAGTTTCCCCCTTATTTTGTGGCAGTGTGCACATAGCCTGTCTTCTCTTGAGTGCCAGTTCTACCTATGGTGGCCTCTCTCAATGGCAAGGCTATGCTCACTGAGTCTTTACATAGTCAATGCTTTTCTTCATTTGTGGGTCAGTCACAGTGATCAGGTTCTGCCACTGTGTACTCTCTGTTTAGGGCCAAAAAAGCATTATATTTTGCTCTGTTTTTTTGTAAATTTCTTTCCAATGTGTCAAGTAATTTTCTTTTTGTTTTCTCATATTTGTTGGTCTAATTGTGTTGCTGTCCTGGGGCTCTGTTTTGCTGTTTGTGAACAGAGCCCAGGACCAGCTTGCTCAGGGGCTCTTCTCCAGGTTCATCTCTCTGTTGGTGATGAGCTTTGTTATGGAAGGTTTGGGAATCGCTTCCTTTTAGGTGGTTGTAGTAGCCTCGTGTACACGTGGACTAGTAACCGAAAGGTTGCAAGATCGAATCCCCGAGCTGACAAGGTAAAACATCTGTTGTTCTCCCCCTGAACAGAGGCAGTTAACCACTGTTCCTAGGCCGTCATTGAAAATAGAATTTGTTCACTGACTTGCCTAGTTAAATAAAGGTCAAATTAAAAAATCTATCTGTCTCCTCTCTCTCTCTCTCTTCTCTCTCCCTCTATCTTCTCTCTCGCTTCAATCACAGTTTTGTCTATGCTGGTTAGGGTTGCACCATTTGGGGAATCCATTCAGAAGGGACAAGCTTTCCATGGGAATATGGGAATTAATGGCAATATATGCAAATTAATATTAATACCATTTAAATGTAGATGTTTTTTGCAATGGATATATTTACCATCATATGGAGACCGAAACATAAACATTTTACCTCATCATAAGTAGACATAATTGCAAATTATGAAATAAAACAATTTAGTTACGAATTGAACTTGAATTAAATGAGTTGACTCTTCACATGGGATGTTTTCACTGAACAACAAAAGAAAGGGAATATTAAATGATCCTCAATGATCCATCTCCCAAAAACATTTTCAATATACATCTGTAAAATGATAGTCTAGAAACTAAAGCTTTAATTGTCTTCCTCTCAGGCTTCCATGTCTTCTCCCTGGACCTCCTCAATGTCCTCCTCTTGAACATCAGACTCTGAGGCTTCATCATCACTGCCACTTTCCAACCTTGTTGAGGATGGCTTGTTGTCATGCTCAAAAAGCCTCAAATTTGCCCAGATGGACACCAATTTWTCAARCATTGTGTTGGTCTGCCTGTTGCGTGCTTTGGTGTGTGTGTTCCCAAAKAAGGACCAGTTGCGCTCTGAGGCGGCTGATGTTGGTGGGATTTGGAGGATGATGGAGGCAACAGAGGAAAGAACATCAGATCCACAAAGTCCCTTCCACCAGGTGGCTGATGAGATATGTTGGCACGACTGCCATATTGCATCTCCATCCCAAAGCACTTGCTTGGAAGTGTACTTCGCCAGACTGCCAAGAACCTTGCCCTCATCCAGGCCAAGGTGGCGAGACACGGTAGTGATGACACCATAGGCCTTGTTGATCTCTTCACCAGACAGGATGCTCTTGCCAGCATACTTGGGGTCCAACATGTACGCTGAGGCGAGTTTGGGCTTCAGGCAGAAGTCTTCACGCTTTCTGATGTATTTCAGAACTGCAGTTTCCTCTGCTTGGAGCAACAGTAAAGTGGGCAGGGGAGTACGAATTTATTCTCTTACATCTGCAAGCAGAGTCTGAACATCAGACAGGATGGCATTGTCTCCCTCAATCTGTGCAGTGGCTACTGCTATAGGTTTCAGGACTTTCAGGCTGCTTATCACTCTCTCCCAAAATACATTATACAGGAGGATGCTCTTGATAGGGCTGTCCATATCGYCAGGCTGTGATATGGCCATTTCTTGGAGAGACTCCTTCCCCTCCAGGAAACTGTTAAACATGATGGCAACACCACTCCAACGGGTGTTGCTGGGCAGCATCAATGTGGTGCTCTTATTCTTCTCACTTTCCTGCTATAACTTGATGACCCTTCATATACCTAACCATTTCCTTGGCTCTCTTGTAGAGTGTATCCATTGTTTTCAGTGCCATGATGTCCTTGAGGAGCAGATTCAATGCATGAGCAGCACAGCCAATGGGTGTCATGTGAAAGTAGGACTCCTCCACTTTTGACCAAGCAGCCTTCATGTTCACACCATTGTCTGTCACCAGTGCAAATACCTTCTGTGGTCAAGGTTATTGATGACTGCCTTCAGCTCATCTGCAATGTAGAGACCGGTGTGTCTGTTGTCCCTTGTGTCCGTGCTCTTGTAGAATACTGGTTGAGGGGTGGAGATGATGTAGTTAATTATTCCTTGCCCACAAACAATCGACCACCCATCAGAGATGATTGCAATACAGTCTGCTTTCTCTATGATTTGCTTGACCTTCACTTGAACTCTGTTGAACTCTGCATCCAGCAAATGAGTAGATAAAGCATGTCTGGTTGGAGGGGTGTATGCTGGGCAAAGAACATTCAGAAATCTCTTCCAATACACATTGCCTGTGAGCATCAGAGGTGAACCAGTTGCATACACAGCTCGAGCAAGATATTCATTAGCATTTCTCTGACTACGTTCCTCCATTGAGTCAAAAAACTTCTGATTCCAGGAGGACCATGAGCTGTTGCTATCGATAAGGTGTGGGATTCATAATTTTCACCTCGAGTAGAAGTAGAGGGACTTTTGTCAGAGTTTGCTTGTTGTGAGCGCTGAGGGAACTTTATGCACTTGGCCAGATGATTCTGTTGACTTTGTTGCATTCTTCACATATGATTTGGCACACTATTTGCAAATGTACACAGCTTTTCCTTCTACATTAGCTGCAGTGAAATGTCTCCACACATCAGACAGTGTCCATGGCATTTTCCTGTAAAGATTAGATTTTTTAAAATAAAAAATAAATAAAAATACAATTCCATGTACAGATAAATTTTTAAGCAGTCAGATTAAACAACTCCTTTGTAATTTAAATGTTTTAAAATGAAAAGTATGGAAACAGGTGAATTAACACTCCTCAGTTAGCAGGCTCAATAAAGCTAAAACCCACATGGTAGCAAAAACTAACTAGCAGAAATTGTTAACAAGTTAGAAATTATTTAAACACACTTTGCTGTAGGCTACTATTTACTAGTTAACAAAAAATAATGTGTGCCATATAAAATGTATTCACCCCACCCAGTATTGTAATCAAAACTTACCAGAAAACATGTAGTCCTTGGCTCAGACAGTGTAGTAATGGGCTCAATAGCATCTCATTAGTGTGCAAGATATTGAGAATCATCTGTACATGTGATGGAAGATGCACTGTGTTTGCAGAGGGTTGTAATTCCATTGAATTGAGGATAGTTTAACCAAAATATGCCAGAAGACCTATAATTGCCTTGTGTATCCCATTAAAAAGGTTCACTGTTATAAGCAAACTTTTTTTTAAAGAATTTAAGAAAAATTCCCAAATTTCCCAGGCTTAACTTCCCATGGAAAATTTCAGGAAGAATTCCGGAAATTTACTGGAAAGTTTCCGACCCTTTGCAACCCCAATGCTGGTTTCATTTTGTTCCTTGAAAGATACGATCCACACACTTAATCATCAAGTTGATGAGCTTTAAACGTCTTCAGTGATTTAATCATTAGACTGAAACATGTTTGCGTTGCTGCCAACAAACAATAATAGAAGCCTAATCATCTGCTCAAATAACAACATACCCAAAAAGAATAAACAGAGATAAACCCCCCCCCCCCCCCCTCAGTCACCCATCCACACCCCAAAACCCCCCAGTCCCCATCCACACCCCATCCCACTCCACCTCAGTCCCCATCCACACCCATCCCACTCCACCTCAGTCGCCATCCACCCCCAACCCCCCCTCAGTCCCCATCCCACCCCCAACCCCCCCTCAGTACACATCCACACCCCAACCCACCCCCCCTCAGTCCCCATCCACACCCCATCCCACCCCCCCTCAGTCCCCATCCACGCCCCAACCCAACAGCTCGGGTAGCTGAGGTCCTTCATGATTTCTAGATTGTAGCTGGCTGGGTGAACAGGCCGTGGCTCGGGTAGCCGAGGTCCTTCGTGATCTTCTTGGCCTTCCTGTGACACCTTGTGCTCAATATTATAATATAATAGTATTAATATGCCATTTAGGCGACGCTTTCATCCAAAGCGACTTACCAACATTCACATTGGATCCAGAGAGCCAAACCTGTCTCCCAGTCTATTGTGATTGTGAATTGCATAGGATCTGAGTCTTATTCATCAAGTCTTTCAGGGTAGGAGTGCTGATATCGTTGGATAATTAGGATCACTTTTGCCTGTTAGATCATAATGAATAAGAAGGTGAACCTGATCCTAGATCACTACTCCTACTCTGACAAGCTCTTTGAATATGGGCCCACATATGACACATTTGACCTTGCATTTACAAAAGGTTAATGTCCCAAACATCCAAAACTCAGATGAACTCTAATCAGCTGCTTCTCTCTCTCCGTTGAGGCATCTTCTCTCTCAGGCCCGGCCAGTGTTGAGCAGTGAGCACTTCAAAGCAGTGGTGCATGATAAGCCCCTCTAGCAACAGGCCTAACAACTCTGAGCTCTCTAAATAAATCATGGCTTTCAGTTTCTTCTGCTGCGTTCCCGCCCCCATGCACCCTCATTTGGGGATGGAAGAGGGGCTAGAGAGGATGTAGGTATGCAATCCTCATGATAAACGTGTCAACGTGTGTGTATCTAGGAAGAGGTTGTGAGAGATGACTTGATAAACGTGTCAACGTGTGTGTATTCTAGGAGAGGTGTGTGAGAGATGACTCATGATAAACGGTCAACGTGTGTGTATTCTAGGAGAGGTGTGTGAGGATGACTTGTGATAAAACTTGTCAACGATGTGTGTATCTAGGGGAGTGTGGTGAGAGATGACTTGTGATAAACGTGTCAACGTGTGTGTATTCTAGGGGAGGTGTGTGAGAGATGACTCATGATAAACGTGTCAACGTGTGTATTCTAGGGGAGGTGTGTGAGAGATGACTTGTGATAAACGTGTCAACGTGTGTGTATTCTAGGGGAGGTGTGTGAGAGATGACTGTGTGATAAACTTGTCAACGGTGTGTGTCTAGGGAGGTGTGTGAGAGATGACTTGTGATAAACGTGTCAACGTGGTTGTATTCTAGGGGATGTGTGAAGATGAACTTGTGATAAACGTGTCAACGTGTGTGTATTCTAGGAGGTTGTGTGAGAGATGACTTGTGATAAAACGTGTCAACGTGTGTGTATTCTAGGGAGGTGTGTGAGAGATGACTTGTTGATAAACGTGTCAACGTGTGTGTATTCTAGGAGAGATGTTGAGAGATGACTTGTGATGATAAACGTGCAACGTGTGTGTATTCTAGGGAGAGGTGTGTGAGAGATGACTGTGATAAACGTGTCAACGTGTGTTATTCTAGGCGGAGGTGTTGTAGAGATGACATCATGATAAACGTGGCAACGTGTGTGTATTCTAGGAGAGGTGTGTGAGAGATGACTCATGGATAAAACGTGTCAACGTGTGTGTATTCTAGGAGATGTGTGGGAGCATAGATGACTTCGATGATAAACGTGGTGGTCAACGTTGTGTATTCTAGGGAGGTGTGTGAGAGATGACTTGTGATAGAACGTGTCAACGAACCATGTGTGTATTCTAGGGGAGGTGATGTGGAGAGATGACTTCGTGATAACGTGTCAACGTGATGTGCTATTCTAGGGAAGGTGTGTGAGAGATGACTTGTAGAATAAACGTTGTCAACTTGTGTGTATTCGTAGGAGAGGTGTGTGAGAGAAAAGTTTGTGTTTTGTGGTGTGCTTTGGTCCTTAATTCAGTTACGATTTACGTAATTTAGCAGATACTCTTATCCAGAGCGATTTACAGGCGCAATTAGGATTAAGTGCCTTGCTCAAGGGCACACCGGCAGATWTTTCACATAGTCGGCTCGGAGATTTGAACCATCGACTTTTCAGTTACTGGTCCAAAGCTCATAACCTCTAGACTACCTGCCGCCATTGTTCTGAGTGTTTACTGATGGAAAGAGCTAGTCGTCATGGCGAGGGGATTGCTCTCTGAAAACGGACAGATTGCACCTTTATTAGAGTAGGTGGTTTGGCGTGTCACAAGGTCCTTAAACTCTTTAGGACAAGAACGTTCGGACCAAAAGTATTGAAGGAACAATACAATACCCATGTTTTCCCAATATGCCCCCCTCTTTCTGTCCAATCCCAGAGTTCTGCTCCATTTTCTTCTACACTGCTTAAAATAATGGTTCTATATGGAACCTTGTTGAAGACCATAGACCTAATGAATTAAGCCATTGAGTCCTTGTTGGATCTATATAACACCATTGTAGCCTATTCTCTGACGTTAATGGATAATGATACAGTATGTTCACATCACCATGGAAGGAGAGGACTGTGTAAAGGTCCGTCAGAGGTCTGGGCCAGTCAGACAGATTCTCCTTACAGGGAAATTAGCTATTTATTCATTCAAATGGCTATTGGCCAAAACCTCCAGTGTTTTTTGTTGCTGTGTATTTGAGCTAGTGTGATGGCTTTGCCTGAAACGTTTCAATGCAGTTTGTATACAGTAGGTACAATGACACAGGCTGGGTACTTCGTCTGGAAAGGTGAACTATGGGACCAAATTCCTCCTCTCTTGTCCAGAAAAAGCAATAAAGAAAACCTAAAAAAATATTCCCCAGGTAGAGTAAACCACCCATCCAACCCCAGGTAGAGTAAACCACCCAGCCAACCCCAGGTAGAGTAAACCACCCAGTCAACCCAGGTAAGAGAAACCACCAGCACAAGTTAAGTAAACACAAGCAACCAGGTAGAGGTAAACCACCCAGCAACCCCAAGGTAGAGTAAACCACCTACCACCAGGTACGAGTAAACCACCATCAACGCCCGAGGTAGAGGTAAACCACCCATCAACCCAGGTAGTAAGTAAACACCCATGCCACCCAGTAGAGTAACCACCATCCAACCCCACGGTAGAGTAACACCATCAACCCCAGGTAGAGTAAACACCCCAGCCAACCCCACGGTAGAGTTAAACCAGCCATCCAACCAGGTCAACAAGTAAACCACCGCGCAGCCAACCCAGAGAGCATAGAGATGGGTATACAAGAGCGCGAGCAGTCGAGGTGTAACCACTCACGGCCACAACGTTCATGGTGGGTACAGGAGGAGGACTGCTAGCACGCAGCGCGTACCACACAGGAACAAAGTGCGGTCTCAAGGTAGAGTAAGACCAGGGGATCGCTGAGCATGCGCCTGATAAACACACCCAGAGGTAGATACGTAAAGGACTCACGGGTGATCACAGAATGGGGAATCGCTGAAAGCGTCGGTCAACGGTAGACGATAAACCACAGGTCGGAGTGGGCAAGGTACCAGAGGCCGAGATGTGGCCAGCAGGTAGAGTCAAAACCCTCATCCAACCCCAGTAGAGTAAACCACAGCAACCAGGGTATGAGTAAACCGACCAGCAATCCCGGTAGATTTAAACCACCCAGTCACCCCAGGTAGAGTAAACACCAGCAACCATGTAGAGGTAAACCACCCAGCCACCCAGGTAGAAGTAACCACCCATTCCACCTCAGGTAGGAGGTTAAACCACACGCTTTCAACCACCTAGGTAGAGTAAACACGCCAGTCACACCCAGTGAGTACAACCGACCCAGGTATTACGTAGGTGAACCACATGTTTCACGCCGGCCCAAGTACAAACACCAAGAGGAGGATAAACCAAGCCACCAGTGGTGTAACAGAGGACGGGATCGGTCAATAGACCGGCGCTAACACGCCCCAAACACAGGGACATAAGGAGGTGAGGATACCACGACGGGCAATGTGGTGTGAGACGTAGAACTCACAACCAACACAGGAAACAGCTCCGGGAGTACGAGAGGGGAGGGTTGAATGAGGACGCAACCACACGGTACCACAAGTGCGCGCCAGGGTAGAGTTTAAACAGAGCGAGAGCCAGGGTGTATGAGAGTAACAGACCGTAACACACATTCAACAGGTAGAGTAAACCCACCCATCCCACCCCAGGTAGGGGTAACCACCATCCAACCCCAGGTAGACGTAAACCACCAAGGGTAGAGGTTAAGACCACCGCCACCCTATTCCAAGGTAGAGGTAAACACCCATCCAACCCAGGTAGAGTAAACCTAGTCAACCCAGTAGAGGTAAACCACCCAGCAACCCCAGGCTAGAGTAAACACATCAACCCCAGGTAGAGGTCAACCACCCCAGCCGTCAGAAACAGCCAGGTGTAGAGTAGAACTAACCAAGAGGGCATGTCGAGAGGCGTCAACCAGGTAAGAGTAAAACAAGCACTGGTACACGAGGGGATAGGGTGAGTGTGAGGGTAAAAACCAGCGCACAGGACCAAAGCCTCCGAGGGGGTAGGGACGTAAAACCACGACGGCCAAGGGGTATGTGAGGGTGTATAAAACAACACCACAGGACAGTGGGCTACACGATAGAGGCGCGCGAGAATGCCTGCACGAGGGTGGGGCGTAAACACGGTAACCACCCATCCAACACGCGGACAGTCGGCGGTACAAGGGTAGGAAGGGTAAGGCGAACTCGCTAAGCAGCAGTCAAGCCCGTAACCACACTCAGGTAGAGGTAAACGATCCACACCATCAACCCCAGGGTAGAGGGGTAAACCAACGCCATCCAACCCAGGCTAGAGTAAACCACCCAGCGATGACAGTGGGTACAGAGGGGATGGTCGAACGCGCGTAAGCGATACGATAACCACCCAGCCAACCCACGCGCTAGAGAGAACACACGCCCGTTAACGTTGCGGATGAGTGACAGTAGAGGAGGGACGCGCCATGCTGAAGCGCGTCAGGAACACACAAGGACCAAAGCCTCTCGGGTAAGGGGAGGTGAGAGATAGTGAGACGCTCCGAATCACCACACGGACCGAGTGGGCCCTAAAACCCGAGGAGTGGGAGAAGTTGATTGAGAGCATGTAAAAACACCAAGGACCTGCTGAGAGCTCACCACGCAGAGAGGTGGCAATGAGGGGTAAAGGAAGCTCACGTAACACGCAGACAGCACAGGAAGCACCAGTAGGGTATGTAAACGGAGTAGAAGGATGCCGTAGCAGCGTGTAACACAAGGAGCTCACATCCCCAGGGTAGAGTAAACACTGGGAGTCACGCCCTGTATGTAAGGATAGATGGGGAGTAACACCTCGGAGCCGAGAGCCAAGCCAGGCCGATGGGTGGAAGGGTTGGGCTGAGTCCAGCGAACCAAGCACGGTCACAGATGGGTTACAGAGGTCCGGGAATGGTGAGGCGTAACATCCAAGGTAGAGTAATTACGGCGGACCTCCAGAGCCAGTGGGGTACAGAGGGGAAGTGGTGAAGGGCGTCAAAATCCAAACACATCTCCCCAGGTAGGAAGGTAAGAACAGGGACACAGCTGGGAGTTTCATTAACCAGCCAGGAGACTCGTGCCCAGGAGTGTGATGTAAGCACAGTAAACCACTTACAGCGCACAGTCGCAGCGGGTAACAGAGGTGGGAGTTGAGTGCTTGTATAAACAGACCGGACAGTGGGTAATACACAGAGGGGGCATGTGAGCGTGTAACACCACCAGACAATGCGTGGTGTGAACACGGCCGGAGGGGTGAGTTAGGGGTAGTAAGAGGACGTAAAACACAACAGGACAAGTAGTGGGTAAATTAACCAGGAACTCAGGAGATACAAAACCCCAGGAGTCGAGTAAACCCAAATGCACACAGGCAGAGGTAACGCCCAGGTAAATGAGTAAATCGCACCGGGCGGCATCAATCCCACAAGGGGTAGAGTATAACGGACCATACAACCACCAGGTAGAGTTAACTACCCAGGCCAACACCAGGCTCTGACCCGAGGGTTAGGGCGGAGGTAGAGTACACACTGCCATCCAAGTCTCCTTGCAGGTAGAGTAAGACACTCGGCCAGCTTCAACGGCCCCAGGGTGAGTAACGCCAAGGTTTACTCC
>NC_036857.1:16036201-16042399 GCF_002910315.2 Salvelinus sp. IW2-2015 | reverse complement strand
CCTCCCGTCTATTCTAACCATGACTCCAGTGTTAATATAGTTGTACCTTGTAATCCTCCCCATCTAATCTAACCAGGACTCCAGTGTTAATATAGTTGTACCTTGTAATCCTCCCCCATCTATCTAACCATGACTCCAGTGTTAATATAGTTGTACCTTGTAATTCCTCCCATTACTATCTAACCATGACTCCAGTGTTAATATAGTTGTACCTTGTAATCCTCCCATCTATCTAACCATGACTCCAGTGTTAATATAATTGTACCTTGTAATCCTCCCATCTATCTAACCATGACTCCAGTGTTAATATAGTTGTACCTTGTTGTCTTCCCAGTAGAGAGCCAGAACCTGGTCTCCTGGTTTCAAGGTCCCCAGGCCTTGAGACACTGCAGGCTCCATGGACCCAACCTGCCCCTGTCTGACCTCTGCCCTTTGACCTGCCCTGTTCTCTTCTTAGGGGCGGTGTTGGAGTTGTTATGGGCGGGGTTAGTGCTGTTCCTGTTTGTGTGGCTCCTCCCTCTCCCTGGGGGCGGGGACCAGTGGAGTAGTTCTGTTGTTTGATTGGCCCTGTCCGGTGTTCCGTTGACGAGTCACCGTTTTGGAGTGTGGCCCCGAGCCTGGGGCCGCTGCCCACTTGGCCTTTCACTGGACGAGACTCACCACGGGACACCCCCAGTCCTGCGTCCCGGCGCTACAGTCCTTCTCTTGCCCCGCCCACGACGTAGAAGAGTTGGGCGGTCCGTTGTCCCGCGTAACGGTCAAAGTTGTCCGAGTTGGGCCGTTCCCTGTGGGACTTCCCCCCTCCTCTCCGCCTGCTGTTGGGCTCGGCTCTACAACGACAACACAAACTTTACTGCACATCCCAGAATGCCATTTTTTTCTTCTTCATTGGCATCACCGTACAAAGAATGAAAAAGCATTGCATACACATGAGAAAACAGTCAACCCTCAACACATTGTATCATAAACACGGATGACATTGACAATGAGATGACATTCATAAGTCAGGCTAATCAAGTATCTGTACAAACCACGCCACTTTAAATAACTTTTAACATGAAACCTACATTACTCATCTCATATGTATATACTGTACTTCTATACCATTCTACTGCATCTTGCCATCTTTATGTAACTAAATGTATCACTAGCCACTTTAAACAATGCCACTTTAAATAATGTTTACATAACCTATATTACTCATCTCATATTGTATATACTGTATTCTATACCATCTACTGCATCTTGCCATTCTTTATGTAACTAAATGTATCACTAGCCACTTTAAACAATGCCACTTTAAATAATGTTTACATAACCTATATTACTCATCTCATAATGAATATACTGTATTCTATACCATCTACTGCATCTTGCCATCTTTATGTAACTAAATGTATCACTAGCCACTTTAAACAATGCCACTTTAAATAATGTTTACATAACCTATATTACTCATCTCATATGAAAATACTGTATTCTATACCATCTACTGCATCTTGCCATCTTTATGTAACTAAATGTATCACTAGCCACTTTAAACAATGCCACTTTATATAATGTTTACATAACCTATATTACTCATCTCATATATATATACTATATTCTTTACTATCTACAGTATCTTAGTATATGCTGCTCTGACATTACTCATCTCATATGTATATACAGTACTGTATTCTATACTACTGTATCTTAGTCTATGCTGCTCTGACATTACTCATCCATATATTTATATATTCTTAATTCCATTCCTTTACTTAGATTTGTGTGTATTAGGTATTTGTTGTGAAATTGTGAGATATTACTGCACGGTCGGAACTAGAAGCACAAGCATTTCACTACACTCACATTAACATCTGCTAACCATGTGTATGTGACCAATAACATGTGATTTGATGAGACGACATTCATAATCAAGTTTAATCCAGAATCCGGACCTGTTTTCTGCTCTGCTGTCAGATCTCTGGACCCCTTTTGGTTCTGATCCACAGTTAGAACTGGACTCTGTCTGGTGCTGGCCTGGTTTAGAGGCAGCTGGTGCAGGCCCGTTGTCCTGCTTCATCCCTCCTCCTCCTCCTCCTCCTCTCTTATTAAACGACAGATCAGGTACCGAGTGCTGCTCTCTCCGACTTTGGTTCTGGAACCCTCCGGAACCAGAACTYGAACCTACTCTGATTCCCTGCTGGAAGGTTCCAGAACCAGAAAGATCCCCCTGGGTTCCGTCTCTAGGTTCTCTATTCCGCTGGCCAGGGGCGGGGTACGTAGCAGGGCAGAACACCGACGTCTGTCCTCTGGCCTCCCTGGCTGCTTGTCTCTCATTCTGGGCCTCTCTCCACCTCTCTGGCCCTCCTCCACCTCCAGGAGGGGCTTTCTCCTGTGTCTGGCCCCTTTCCTGGCCTCTGTCCTGGGCTCTCTCCTGGCCCTGCTGGCCCCCTGCTGGAGCTGGGGCTGGGGAAGGGGTGGATGTGGCGATGGAGGGGTCGTGGCCAGGTTTAGGGAAATCCTTGTCACTGTCCCTCTGGAAGCGAGGTGGTCTGTCGTTCCTGTCGTTCCTGAAGTCTGATCTGTCGTTCCTCTCGTTTCTCTCCTTCCGTGGTCTGTCGTTCCTACTGTCTGACCTGTCGTTGCGGCTGTCGCTGCGTTGGGGGTACCTGCCCTGGGACTGGCTGTCGCTGCGTTGGGGGTACCTGTCCTGGGACTGGTGGTGGTCGTTAGGGGGGAACGTCATCTTACCATCGTGATGCCTCTGAGAGGACTGGCTCTTTGGCTCTGGAGGAGAAACCCAGAGAAAAAGACACACACACATTAAAACATTTCAAACAAATTGTAAACACAAAATGTCGTTTTTGTTTGCTGATAGACAGGCCTAGTGCTCGGTTCTGTCTGTCTGGTAGCTGACCTGCCTATACTGATAGATAGACCCAGTGCCCGGTTCTGTCTGTCTGGTGTCTGACCTGCCTATACTGATAGATAGACCCAGTGCCCAGTTCTGTCTGCCTGGTAGCTGACCTGCCTATACTAATAGACAGGCCTAGTGCCCGGTTCTGTCTGTCTGGTGGCCGACCTGCCTATACCCGCCCGCGCGCGATTTGTTCTCTCCGGGTCATCTCTGCCGTTTGTTTCTCCCTTCTTTGTTTCTCTCCGTCTCTCCTGCCCCGTTTTGTTTCTCCCTTCTTTGTTTCTTACGGGTCTTAATGCTCTGCGTTTTTCCTCCCTTCTTTGTTATTCTCCGGGTATATACCTGACCGTTTGTGTTCTCTCCCTCTTTTGTTTCTCTCCGGTATGATATGGACGTTTGTTTCTCCCTTTCTTGTTTACTTACCGGTACTCTCTGACGTTGTGTTTCTCGCCTTCTTTGTTTTATACCGGGTTTTCCTACTGACGTTTGTTTTCTCCCTTCTTTGGTTTTCACGGGTATATCAATGCGTTTGTTTTCTCCCTCTCTTTGTTTAGCTCCCGGGTCTATATTGCCGTTTGTTTTCTCCCCTTCTTTGTTTATACTAACGGGGTCTATATGACCGTTTGTTTCTCCCTTTCTTTGTTTATTTACGCGGGTAACTATCTGACCGTTTGTTTCTGCCCTTATATATCGTAGTATAATACACGAGTAGTTACTATCCCTTCTCCGCCTATAAGTCATACAGTACGGTAGATATATATAGTGTGATCCCACGTTCAAAAATGATAACCACATGGACCCCTTCTTTGTTACTATACGGCGTCACATATATGACGTTAGTTTCCCCTTTTATATATATACGGGGACACTAATCTGACGTTTTGATATATGTCTCAATCTCAATTACAAAGACATGTAACACACAAACATCGTCAATTCGTGTTGTGTAACACTTAGCCGCTCCATGGACATCCTTTCCGCTAACGCTGCCGCTTAATTCTGATTTAACATATTTTCGTAAAACCGACAAAATCAGAAAAATCCTCGTTCTTCCAACGTATTCATGCAAACGCCCGTTGTCAAATAGTTCCCTCCCCGATGCAGAATAGTCACTTCCCGGCATGTTCACGTCACGATGCACTGATAATTCTCACGATGCAGATAATGTTCCTTTAACCGGACCCTCTCGGGCCCGCCGTGGTTCTCTCTCCCTCAGTCATTCCCCTTGCGCTCCTCTGCGTCGGTATGTTTGTCTGTAAGGGTACACGCACGCTTTTTAAATGCCAACACCCCTTCTCTGGGATAAGAGTGGAACCGCCCGCTGAACGGGTATTTTACTTGTCTGTGGAAGGTCGCTTCTGAAGTGGGACTAACGTCTATCACGAGGCCTCCAGAACTGTCCCTACCCAAATTAATCTGCCTGTGGGATAAACAATCGTATAGGCCTGCCTGCCGCCTGCCGCCTGCCGCACAGACCAATCTTTACATCTTGTTAAATACATGACTTGCCAATTTTATTTATTTTATTTCACCTTTATTTAACCGGGTAGGCCAGTTGAGAACAGGTTCTCAATTTGCAACTGCGACCTGGCCAAGATAAAGCAAAGCAGTGAGAACACAAACAACAACACAGAGTTACACATGGAGTAAACAAACATACAGTCAATAACACAATGGAAAAATTTGTATACAGTGTGTGCAAATGTAGTAATGAGACATTTAGTAGAAAGAAAGGACATTTTCCTCTGGGATCGCCTCCTAAGATTCAGTATTTTTTAAACGGAGAGCTGATTTAAGTTGCCGTACTTCCGAGAACACAAACACTAACATCTTTTCATAGCGAGCTAGTGAGGTGGGGAAAGAGAGAGGCGAGGGGCACACTATAGGCAGGTCAGCCACCAGACAGACAGAACCGGGCACTGGGTCTATCTATCAGTATAGGCAGGTCAGCCACCAGGCAGACCAGAACCGGGCACTGGGTCTATCAGTATACGGCAGGTCAGACACCAGACAGACAGAACCGGGCACTGGGTCTATCTATCAGTAATAGGCAGGTCAGACACCAGACAGACAGAACCGGGCACTGGGTCTATCTATCAGTATAGGCAGGTCAGCCACCAGACAGACAGAACCGGGCACTGGTCTATCTATCACTATAGCAGGTCAGACACCAGACAGACAGAAACCGGGCACTGGGTCTATCTATCAGTATAGGCAGGTCAGCCACCAGACAGACAGAACCGGGCACTGGGTCTATCTATCAGTATAGGCAGGTCAGACACCAGACAGACAGAACTGGGCACTGGGTCTATCTATCAGTATAGGCAGGTCAGACACCAGACAGACAGAACTGGGCACTGGGTCTATCTATCAGTATAGGCAGGTCAGCCACCAGACAGACAGTCAGAACGGGCACTGGGTCTATCTATCAGTATAGGCAGGTCAGCCACCAGACAGACAGAACCAGGCACTGGGTCTATCAGTATAAGGCAGGTCAGCCACCAGACAGACAGAACCAGGCACTGGGTCTATCTATCAGTATAGGCAGGTCAGCCACCAGGCAGACAGAACAGGCACTGGGTCTATCAGTATAGGCAGGTCAGCCACCAGACAGACAGAACCAGGCACTGGGTCTATCTATCAGTATAGCCGGTCAGCCACCAGACAGACAGAACCAGGCACTGGGGTCTATCAGTATAGGCAGGTCAGCCAACGACGACAGAACCAGGCACTGGGTCTATCTATCAGTATAGGCAGGTCAGCCACCAGACAGACAGAAACCAGGCACTGGGTCTATCAGTATAGGCAGGTCAGCCACCAGACAGACAGAACCAGGCACTGGGTCTATCTATCAGTATAGGCAGGTCAGCCACCAGACAGACAGAACTGGGCACGGGGTCTATCTATCAGTATAGGCAGGTCACCACCAGACAGTCAGAACCGGGCACTGGGTCTATCTATCAGTATAGGCAGGTCAGCCACCAGACAGACAGTCAGAACCGGGCACTGGGTCTATCTATCAGTATAGGCAGGTCAGCCACCAGACAGACAGAACCGGGCACTGGGTCTATTAGTATAGCCAGGTCGGCCACCAGACAGACAGAACCGGGCACTAGGCCTGTCTATCAGTATAGGCAGGTAGCCACCAGACAGACAGAACCGGGCACTGGGTCTATCTATCAGTATAGGCAGGTCAGCCACCAGACCAGACAAACCGGGCACTGGGGTCTATCTATCAGTATAGGCAGGTCAGCCACCGACAGACAGAACCGGGCACTGGGTCTATTAGTATAGCA
>NC_036857.1:16016996-16036101 GCF_002910315.2 Salvelinus sp. IW2-2015 | reverse complement strand
CTGCTACGGTCCAACGCCCCAGCAGAGACACGCCAAGAGAACAATAACGACCCCCAGGACTATTCTCCTGACTGTGGACGTACGGAGAGACAGAGCCTGACCTTCCACCCGAACCTGGCCCACTACCGGAAGCCCAGGAGGAGCGAGATATCCTATTCGACAGCGAAGGCACCTCAAAAGCTTGACCTGTGAGTTGAGCTGTTTAAGGTAACAGACAAGTTAAAACAAACAAAAACACTTTAATATGTCCTAGATAAAAGGAAAGAAAACGGACATTACCTGGGTTAGTTATTAGACACAAACTCCATCTTCGGGGCAGAAAATCCCTGGATTTGTGCTGGGCTCTGAAAAGTCTGCTTCAACCCAGTAGTGAAAAATGTTAAGAATGCATTGTTCAGATATTGCATTAGTAGTTCCCTAACATATTTACCTGTTCTCTGGAGTTAAAAACTATGGGGAGAGTGTAGTATCTGGATCTACATCTGTTTATATTAGTTACTATACTGTTACTAAGCGTGATGTATTACGACAGTGTTACGTTACTACACCTAATAAGAAATGCACATGCGCACTAGTGTGCCCGCGGAACTGTAGAGCACGAGAGGTTTTGACTAAACGAAAACTAACTGTTCTCCCATCTCCTGCCTGGTCATTTCTCCACAACACAAATATTACAGTTATGAGAAAAGTCACGTTATAACGAGAAAGATGTATTTATTGCGAAATAGCCTTATTGTGCTGAAACGTTAGCATAGGCTACTTGCACGCTTGTCTCTCTCTTGCACAGGTTACAATTATGCCAGTTTGCTTGTGTTGATTAACTTGTATTTTCTCTCGTTTGAGGCATTAGGAATATTAGTGTCACTGAGCAAATAAATGGGTCATTCATTTACATACATTGTGGGGAGATCGAGTTCTCTATGGCTGTACAGCGATATATTTTTTTTAACTATCGGACCTCGACGTTATTCCTTGATCAACTGGGCGACTTTGGAAAGCTTCATGATACAAACTAATGCATTCAAACAGGTGGTGACCCAAAATAGTCAGGCGTTTACTTCATATTCTAGACCCCATGGACTGTACATTTGGACCTAAATCTCTGGAAAGGGATTAGTAGCTACCTTCACAACCAAGAGGAACAGTTTAGGCATGGTCCTTTTTGTCTTGAAATTTCACATTTAGAAGGTGCATTGAAGCATATAGGTAGTATGATTAGCATTTCTAGCACAATCAGCTAGTAAACTATATCTGATTTATGCACAAATTCGCCACTCGAGGGATCATTATGTAGCTATGGCTATTCTCAAGAACAAGCAAGCCCTATCTGAGAACCATTTCCGGCTGATCAACGTACTCAATGAGCGCTAATTTAATCAAAAGTGCACTACAGTGGTTTGGAAATATGACATTGCAAAAGGAGTCAAATGATTATTAGGAAAAACCTTTAGTCATTTGGATGTCGTCAGAATGACTTTAGATGTATAACGTAGGTAGCTAAAATTGAGGGGAAACCAACTCAGATTTAACTAGCTGGCTATTGTGACGAATTTTGTTTGCTAACGACATTGCCATTCATTTGACGACATAGATAATGATTGCAAAGTTGTTTCTACTAAACATTTGCCTACTTTAGCAATGTCATATTTCCAGACACTATAATGTTAATTACACGAAACAATTCTTAGCCTCCATCTATCACAACTTTTGGCACAGCTATGCCATATATTTGTATAACTACACCAAGATAGACCACAGCCTGTCGTTTCCAATGGAACAAATTAGTCATAGTGGGCAGAACCAAGCACGAGCTAGCATATATCTGCACATTTCCATTAGGAACGCCTACTCTGTGAAGTGTGCGATAACAAGTCGCCTTTGCACTCCTTCTTAAACAACGTGATTTTTAAAAACATTGGCAAAGGTTAAAGTCTACAAAATAGTCCACTCTGTTCATAACATATTCTAGTTTTGGGAACAGAAAACTGTATTGAGATCAAATGTTCATCGATGAGAACATGTGCAGAATGCCGGCCAAAATCCATCTCGTTCCATCTTCTCCCACTGCCAGCCACTGGGCTTCCTCTCACTACATTTTTGGTAGTGAATGAAACGCCCAAGCGGATGCTTTACATTTATACATCCGGTGAAGATCTGTCTCTGTCACGTCTGCTCCCGCTCTTCCCCTCCCCCTGGCGCTTGAGGGCGCCAGAATGCCTTGCATCACTCACTCCTGCCATCCATTCACGTACACCTGCCTTCCTCGTCACGCGCATCAGCGTTATTGACTCACCTGGACTCTCTTTATCACCTGTTCATTTCCTCCCCTATATGTGTCAGTTCCCCAGCTCTGTTCCCCGCTCTGCATTGATTGTTTTCTGGTTGCTAACGCTGTTTATGTCTCGTTCCATGTCCGATTTATTAAATGTTACTCCCCGTACCTGCTTCGTCTCTCCAGCGTCATCGTTGTGACAGAATGCAGAAGCCATCACACGAAGCATCGGGGAGTACTGCGTTCTGGTTTGGTATAGTGGCATCGGCTCTGGGTCACCACCGATGGAACCGGGGGTGCCTAGCCTGCTCGTCGGGCTTCCACGCCCTAGGCAGGCCGAGAGGTTTCCTTGCCCCGGTTGGCTCGGATGCGCCCATCCCACGTCGGGCCTCAGCTGATCGTCAGTTCTTGTCTGCCCAGCCGGTCCAGAGTTTTTTGTTTGTTTTTTGTTGTCGGTGACGTCGGGGTGGATTCTGCCGCCGATGGAACCGGGGGTGCCTAAGCCAGCCCGTCGAGCTTTCATGCCCTGGCTGGCTCGAGAGTTTCATTGCCTCGTTGGCTCGTGGCTTCCCATCCACGTCACACTCCACCGGATCATCGGGTGTCCTCAGCGGGATCGACAGGCGTCTTGACTCAGCCGGATCGTCAGGCTCCCATGCCTCAGCCGGCTCGCCAGGCTCTCACGCTCCTGCCGAGTTCGTCGGGTTTCCACGCCTCAACCGGCTTGCCCAGCGCCCATGTCTCGGCCGGTTCGCCCAGGTGGGACGCGGGTGCGCCCCTAGAGGGGGGTACTGTCACGTCTGCTCCCGCTCTTCCCCCCCCCTGGCGCTTGAGGGCGCCAGAATGCCTTGCATCACTCACTCCTGCCATCCATCACGTACACCTGCCTTTCCTCGTCACGCGCATCAGCGTTATTGGACTCACCTGGACTCTCTTATCACCTGTTCATTTCCTCCCCTATATGTGTCAGTTCCCCAGCTCTGTTCCCGCTTCTGCATTGATTGTTTTCTGGTTCAACGCTGTTTATGTCTCGTTCCATGTCCGTTATTTATTAAATGTTACTCCCCTACCTGCTTCGTCTCTCCAGCGTCATCGTTGTGACAGTCTCATTGTTCTATCTTTGGCTGTGCGTCTTGAGAACGTGCATAACAATAGAGATGTTCGTATTGCATGGCCCGGTCCCCCCGGTTGATCCGAGTTTGTATTTTATTCCATTAGTCCTTATGGGAAATCTCCACGCACCCGGTCACCGTGCCATCTAAAACTAACTCACAAAATGCATGACGCGAACCAGTGACAGAGGTGCAACCTATTAATAGCTAAATGTATTTTGCATGTCTTTATTTGCCCAGCTCTGTGTGTGTTTCTTGGAGTTCCAGTGTGGCTGGAGGAGTCACTGGTGGCCACTGGAGGGCAAATTTATTGGAGCTCATTTACATGAAGTTAATTTATAACAACTGATTACAAGTATCCTATATTAGGTACTACAGTGCCAGCTAGTACAAGTACATATGGATTTACAGATGAATAATATTTCATTAATGTACAGGTCCACTTTGCTCAAGAGAACAATCCAGACTAAGGATTTGCAAAAGGTAAGATCATAATAAATATTATATGGGCCGAGTGGACCTGATCCTAGATCAGTACTCCTCTCTGATGGCGAATTCTCTCTCCTTCATTCCTTCTATAACTTCAGATTGACCCCCTGGAACAAATGATTAGTAGATGTGGGTGAGTGGACACACAATCTGGGACTAGCCTAGCAGCAGCAGCTCTTCTCAACTATTGGCAAGAATTTATTTGCCATCCAATCACCATAGAGAAAGTTTATTCTGCATTCAACACTTCTATGCAGGAGAGATGAGCACCTATCAGATCCTCCTGCTGTCCTTCACCCTCGATGCAGTTTGCTGACCATCGTTAATGCCAGGAAGAAGTCCGCCAGCCGAAGTAAGCCATGTTCATCACCATGCAACGCTCTACTGACGAGGTAGACTATGCTTTGAATAGCAACTGACTGACAGCAGTCAGGCAGAGACACGGACACTCACATTTGGACTTGACCTATATTGACAACACTCGACTCACAGTACCCGCCTCTCCCTTCCCATCCCATGAAGCTCCCTTTCTCCACCTTAGTACCACGTTGTCTCCCATCTACTTTATAGTGGCCTCAACTGCACCCTACCGCATAACCTCTGGGTAGCCAGGTGAATGAAGAGCTTCACCAGAGATTGAAGAGGAAGCGAGACATCCCACTCCCTATTTTTTTCTGTTTCAATTGAAGTCAATGAACTAAGTAGACTTGACAAAGCTGCTATCGCATTGGTGTCTATGGGCGAGCCACCCCTTAAGTAGGCAATGGTAAACAGCCTGAGTGAACTATCTTTATTTATATCCACCATCTTTTGCTTCACCCCGGCACAGACGGGGACTGAAACTCCACCGTCAGTGTATCCCCAAAGTTGAAGGAAGCCCGCCTGCTTGCTTGCTCTGCCCCTCCAGTACTGTTTACACCATATTTGCTTGAAMAATAAAGTTGTTGCCTGAGTCAATACTTTTAAAGATACATCTTACTTCACAAGGGTGAAAATCCTACATTCAATGCATATCAAGTTTTTCCTTTCYACTATCAAAAGGTTGTGAGGTAAAATGTAAATAAAAGCGTTGATATAGTTCATTGATTTGACATGCCCAATCTGAACATTTAAACCATCACAAGTTATGTTAACGATATACCCTTACTATAACATTACCCTTGGGGACCTGTGATGGAGACATTGTCCTTAAGGTTACGCAGTCATTCTTGTCCTAAAAGAGCACTGGTGTTCATGAAACAGGTTACAATTTTATAAGTAGTCTGCAACTAGGTTTCCGTGAATATGGTTTCCAACATAAGATGCACAGAACTTCTCTAAAGAGCAAGTACAAGTCTGTATTGTAATTATATTTACAGAATACAGTATTGTCCATATGACTACGTAACACCTGCCGCCTATAGGGTTACCAAAAATGGCACCACTATCAGACTACGGCAGTTCCTTTTTACTGAGGGGGAACACCTCAACCATAGGAAGACTGGTTCGACAGGCCACCTATTGAGTTGGATCATGACTTCTGAGCATTACAATGGACCAAACAACACTATATCAAAAATATATAATTTTATTATAAGTTTCTCTTTAAATTACAAGATTAAAACCACTGGCACTTTCTGTTTGTTAGCCAGTTCCAACAGTCATCAATCAATAATACATAAGATAGTAGTCTCTCTAGACTAGAGTCTGCCTCCCACAATGCCGGCTTAGGCTACACATCTGTACATAAAAAAAAGTATGTTTCGCGTAGAGGAAAGTTAGTTAGTTGAGACATCCGGCATTCTTACTCACTTGTTGCCATGGCACAGTGCTTATTTTTGAGAATAGCCATAGCTAGCTACTATAGTGATCCCCTTGAGAGTGCCTAATTTCAGTGCATCATTCAGATATAGCTTGCTAGCTAATGGGTTGGTTGTGCTAGAAAATATATAATCATGCCAGCTAATTCTTTCAAAGCACCTTCCAAATGTGAAAGTACAAGACAAAAAGGACACTTACCTAAACTGTTCCTTTATCTCCTCTTGGTTGTGAAGGTAAAGTAGATAGTTAATCTCCTTACCAGAGACTTCCGCCCAAATGAGCAGTCCATGGGGGTCTAGAATGTGAAGTAAACGCCTGACTGTGTTTTGGGTCACCACATAACCTGTTTGGATGCATTTAAGATGCATTAGTTTGTATCCATTAAGTGTCCCATGTCTGCCCAGTTAATAATGAAGGAAAAGATAGCTACTGGTTTTTTTGCGTGTGCTGTAGAGCCGTCGATAACTCAACACAATGTAGGTAAACTAATGACAACACCATCTATATTGCTCAATAACACTAATATCTCCCAAAGCCTCAAATTGAGGAGAAAAATAACAGTTGATCAACTCAAGCAAACCGGACATAATGGACTCCCCATTGGTCTAAGGCACTGCATCTCAGTGCAAAATGCGTCACTACAGTCCCTGGTTCGAATCCAGGCTGTATCACATCCGGCTGTGATTGGCAGTCTCATAGGGCTGCGCACAATTGGCCCAGCGTCGTCCAGTTTTGGCCGGGGTTAGCCGTCATTGTAAATAATMATTTGTTCTTCACTGACTTGCCTAGTTAAATAAAGGTTCAATTTWAAAAAAATAAAACAATAATAATGGCAACATGTGCATGCCATGTAGCCTATGCTAACGTTTCAGCATAATAAAGGCTATTTCTCGTAATGTTCAACCTGATTATTTTGTAATAATGTAATCTTTCTCGTTATAACGTGATCTTTCCCATAATAACGAGATAATGGATTAGTTCATTATAATGAGTTATTGAATTATTTCATAACATGATTTTACAGTATCTCGTAATAATTATATACCCAAAAAATCTGAGTGGCAGCAATACGCCACCTTAAGACACCTATATGGTCTTAATTTTTTGTGTTTTGAAAAAATGCAAAGCGTATAGAACTTCGAAGTTAAATAGTTTGAGATGGTTATTTTGTGATATAGCTTGGAAACTTACAATTTAGTTGATTTGTTATTTAACCGAGGTCCCTTATTACATACATAATTGGGGGGGGGGTTCGTCATGCCTCTGTGAAAAGTGATTGTATTAGTTTTGGATCCGGTTTACCTTCCGTTCATGAGCCAGCCAGGTGTCCAGCTCTGGCCAACTGTCGACTCAAAACAGAAGTGAAGTACTGTAGGTTAAAGAGTACCCCATTCATAGACTCTGATTGCTTTAGCGCCTATTGATGATAGTATCTTCTGATTGAGGGTGTTTTGTTAAGAGCCCGGATGCTTGCTCGCACATTAACACAGGGTCGGAATTGTAGTTCAATGGAGGCAACACTGGGCGAATGTAACTGCCGAGAGCTAGTTAAAGGGATACTTGGGCATTTTGGTAATAAGGTCATTTATTTACTTACCCAGAGTCAGATGAACTCATGGATACCATTTTTATGTCTGCGTGAGGAAGTTGCTAACTAGCTTTAAGGTAGACTTCCAGTCATTGCGCTAACACTAGTTAGCATTGGCTCGTGAAACTTCATACTGGACGCACAGACATAAAATGGTATCCACGAGTTCATCTGACTGCGGAAATAGATAAATGGCCTCATTGCAAAGTATCAATTTAAGCACTTGGAGTAATGAGTAGGATTCTGTGTTTTCAGATGCAACAGAGATTGCTTTTGATAAAAACGCTTTATCTGCCTCCCCAATGAAAACTAGTTTGAAAATTAAAACATATTTTATGGAAAATATATGTTTCTAAATTATGCACTATACTGCCTCGTTAACATGTTCGAGCGGCGCATATTTCGGTTTGATTTGAGAAAGGCGCTCCTCCCTGGCCGCTTTTGCTCGTTCACGGTGCACCGCGGCTCAGGTTAATAGAACTCCCTCAATCTGTCGTCTAGCTCCGCCTTTTCCCTGACGTTAGAGATCATCTTCCAATCATAACTAGCTAGGTCACTCCGAACACAATTGTTGTTAAGTCTATGCTTTTCTTCTTTATCTTTGCAAGCCAGTCGGCAAACAGACGTTGACTCCTGGACACACTTCAATAACTGGCCGATAATCAGGTAAGATCAGTATTTTGAATGTTCGACCGGCGTTACCTTGTTTTAGACGTTTGAATCAGCCACAACCTTGAGAAGGCAGCCGGCTAACAAGCAAGGAAACGTAAGCTAGTAACTTGTTTTATCGCCCAGCTGGAAACAGTCAGTCCATTCTTAGTACAAACCGAGGTCACTCGAGTCTGAATTCCATAGCAGATAGTAACATTTGAGACTGAGGTATAAAAAAGTTTTGCCTACAGAAATAATAAGCACATATCTACCTATAATTTGTTTCTTATTTAGCTATTTTGTCTAACTTGTGCGTTTAACCCTTTCCTCTGTGCTTAGAATGAGTCTGAATTTGGGGTCGGCTGATGGTGTCCTCACGCTGGTGTCCATTGGATGGAACACTGATGGAAACTTCAGCGCGGTGTGCCCAAATGGGTCAATATGGGTTTGGGAAGGGCTGCGGGAATGTGCCCAGGACGACAGGGACATGGCCAGTGTAATCCTGGGTCTGCTGTCAATAATGTGCTTCATGGTCTCTTCTCTGCCGTAAGTCTTGATTGGGTTTACATTATTTCAGGCCATTTCTGACTTATGGACAACACCGTTACTCTTCCCATTATTATGTTCATGAATGCAGGCAGTACTACAACTCTTGTAAGAGTGGGAATATGGACAGTGCTATGTCCATTTGGTTTCTGCTGCTGTGGCTGGGGGGTGACTCCTGCAATGTTGTAGGCTCATTCTTAGCTGACCAACTGCCGCTACAGGTAAGTGATGGCTGTCTGGGTCAGTCAATATTGCTGAAATGGTTTAAAAAATAATAGAAAACTGTTTTGGTGTCAGTCTAAAGTGAGAATAGGGAGAAACTGAAATTGTCAGCTCATCAAGATACTAATGTAAAGATGACATTTTAATATTCGGCATATAAGTATTCCCCTTGTCCACCCCACTGACATGTCTCTCTCCCCCCTTCTCTCATACAGACGTACACAGCAGTGTATTATGTCCTGGCTGACTTATTGATGCTGGGAATGTACTTTTACTATGTGGCTAAGAACAGGATGAATAACAGTGAGTTTGTTTTTGTCAAATTATCTGTTGTGAGATTTGTCAGTACTAAATCAAGGCCACTGGTCAGTGTACATTCCACCCATTGACTATTAATCGAGGGGCCTTTGTGTGTATAACAGTTTTTCCAAAATCCAGTCCTTGAGTATTCCAAACAGTACACATTGTTGTAGCCCCGGACAAACTCACCTCACGGCGAATCAGCAAATGTTCTCTCCAAGACGCCTTTGTAAAAATGTCTCATTATGCCAAAAAACATCGCAAGGTTGTTTTTAATTGAATATAGGCGTACAGTTCAGTGAACCTAACAGGTGTGTATTTTAGCATTGGAATAGCTTCAGATTGGACTGTTCTGGTCTATACATAGAGGCTCCCTAGGATTAGGCTAGTGTTGAGAAACACTGCTTGATACTAGACCTTGTGATGGTAGAAGTCCCCAAACTTTGCTTTTTTAGTACACTACCAGATCAAAATTATTCTACATTAGTGTTGAATTTTTTCCACTCATTGTCCAATGTAAAAAGGACCCAATACTGATGTCAGAAATACCGTGCATCACCACAACATTCTGTACTTTATTTCCTTATTTTTGTGGCAGCTGATGACGCAGCGACTCATGGTTGCAGGAGTTTGCTGAGGCAGCGTCTTCCAAAAATGAAGACTAAGCCCATTTCTCCCCCCCCCTTCCTCAACCCAGGCAGGTCGGTCTTAAATGTGGTGGGTGTGGTCTATGTCCTGGGCTTCTCTGCCGGCCTCGTGGCCTTACCTACGTCCCAACAGGATGTGGTCCTCTCTGAGTTTAAAGGGCGGGCCTTGCTGTCAACCACTGTGGATGGTATTAAGGTGAAAAGTGGTCTTTAAGCAATCAGTGGATGCTAATGTAATTTGTGTTGATATGACACTGGCCCCTGGCTAAACGTTATGCGTGACATGCAAACTTTTTTTTTGTGTGTCCAGGCTTTCAGCACCAAGGAGATCATTGGGTATATCATTGGCTCCATATCCTCAGTGCTCTACCTCTGCTCCAGACTGCCACAGATGCACATTAATGTGAGTCTGAAAAAGAGGAGTTGGGAAGGGTTGTTGAGTGAATGAGTACTGGGTAGGCTTCCTACCTGTAAAAGTGCTGCATGGATATTTTCTTTCTCTCATATTTTTTCTATCTCTCTCTGTAGTATACGAGAAAGTCGACGGAGGGTGTGTCCTACTTCCTGTTTGCCCTGGTCATCCTGGGTAACACCATGTACGGCCTGAGTGTGCTGCTGAAGAACCCTGAGCAGGGCCAGGGAGAAGGAAGCTACATCATCCACCACCTGCCCTGGCTCGTTGGCAGCCTGGGCACCCTCTCTCTAGACCTGCTGGTATCCTTCTCATTACAATGCCTGCTGGGCCTCTGGTCTCTAAAATCACATGTGTACTTGAAACATTTAGTCTGCTTTGACTTAACACTTGGCTTCTGCTTTTGGCTCTGTCCTTGTATTACAATGACTGTAATGAACTTACCTGAAGGCAATTGGTTCAGGTTGGTTTGTGACTGGTATGATGTAAGTATTTACCTGTACATTATCCTATATTTAAGCCTGCAGTCTTTGGGATGCATTATCCTTCCAGTGCCTTTTAATAAGAATATTTTAATTTCAGAAACTTCTTGAATTCCCTTGACTCACAGTATCAGATCTCCATACAGTTCTTGATATACCGCAATAATGCCCCTCTAGAGTTGGAATCGCAGCACTGTGAGAGAGCTGCTCTGCTGGACAAATGAAACTACTCCCTGGGTGCTGGATCTAGCAGTACAGACACTTATCCACACCACATGGACTCTCAATTCACATTCCTAAACAGTTTTGGCAAACACAGGAAATCCCTTTCTTTAGATTTTATAGTTATTTATACAATCTGTGTTTTTAATGTTTTGAGAGACTCCACATTGTTCATTGGGATGCAGCTGTAGTTTACTCTTCTTAATGGCTCTTAATCTTTTAGTGACAGACCGTTCCACCGTTACTCAAACACTTGTAGTTTGCTTCAAACCTGTTCTGACAATCATGACGCTACTTGTCACTACATGGAACCCTCTTGTGGTTGTATTGGAATAGTCTTGTTGTATTTCAGAAGTGACGATTTAACTAGAAATATTTTTTGCAGATCACTTCACCTGTCTTCTGAGTACACAAAGACATGGAAATCTTAGTGTCTTAATATGTTCATGTGGATTTATTGTAACTAAAGTGTTAATGTCTGAAGTACTGTACTTTTTAATTATATTTGATCATTTACATCAATTGCCTTAGGGGTATTCCAGTGATTCTATTTTTATTTATATATATTTTTTTTTTGTGATAGCATAAGTATTTGTACTTGGGATAAGTAATGAGTTACTTAGACTACCTATTGATGTGCCTATTAAGATTACCGGGTGCTAAATAAGGTGAAAAGGAGACTGGATTACATTTTCCATGTGTCTTTAAAAAAAATTTTTTATTTTTTATGTTTTTATGGTTTCAGATCTGGAGACTTGACCTGTTTGTTCAGTGTAAGCATATCATGATGCTCACTAAAGATTTTTGGTGATGGAATGGTCCTGTTTTTCCTTTTCTTGGTCTGTTCACTAAACACATGGTGGTGCATCACCGTCTACTGATATGCATAGCAAGGATTTGGGTGATTAAGATATTATCACATTGATAGTGTCTCATTCCCTACATACTAATACATTTTAGAAAGAAAGGATTTGCCGGAATGTGTATTTTATTTCATTTTCATAAATGTTTGTTTATTTCTCACCCACATGCTCAATGGGTTGCATAATAAATCAATTTTTTAAATGAAACTGTGAAAATGGTTATGGAACTCTGATCAATAGTTTGCTAGATATGCTGAGAAAGTGATGTCATTTGCTGCCTTCCATATCCAATCCTATACTGTTTTTGACTGCATTTAAAGATTATATAATCAAATTCATAAAACATGGGAATTTCATATACAGTGCATTTGGAAAGTATTCAGACCCCTTCACTTTTCTACATTTTGTTACTTATTCTAAAATGTATGTATTTTTTTTGAATCAAGCTACACACAGTACCCCATAAAGACAAAGCAAAAACAAGTTTGTTTTTTTTAATTAAGAAAATGTATTGCAAATAAAAACACCTTTAAGTATTCAAACCCTTTGCTATGAGACTTGAAATTGATCTCAGGTGCATCCTGTTTCCATTGAGATGTTTCTACAATTTGATTTGATTCTATTGATTGGACACGATTTGGAAAGACGCACACCTGTCTCACATTTCTGCAGTATTGAAGGTCCCTAAGAACAGTGTGGCCTCCATCATTCTTAAATGGAAGACATTTGGAACCACCAAGACTCTTCCTAGAGCTGGCCAAACTGAACAATCGGGGCAGATGGGCCTTGGTCAGGGAGGTGACCAAGAACCCGATGGTCATTTTGACAGGGCTCCAGAGTTCCTCTGTGGAGTTGGGAGAACTTTCCAGAAGGACAACCATCTCTGCAACACTCCAACAATTAGGTCTTTATGGTAGAGTGGCCAGACGGAAGCCACTCCTCAGTAAAAGGCACATGACAGTCCGCTTGGAGTTTGCCAAAAGGCACCTAAAGGACTCAGACCATGAGAAACAAGATTCTCTGTTCTGATGAAACCAATATTGAACTATTTGGTCTGAATGCCAAGCGTCACATCTGGAGGAATTCCAGGCACCGCTCATCACCTGGCCAATACCATCTCTAAGTTGAAGCATGGTGGTGGCAGCATCATGCTGTGAGGATGTTTTTCAGCAGCAGAGAATTGGAGGTCTAGTCAGGATCGAGGGAAAGATTAACAAAGCTAAGTACAGAGAGATCCTTGATGAAAACCTGCTCAGGACCTCAGACTGGGGCAAAGGTTCACCTTCCAACAGGACAACGACTCTAAGAACACAGCCAAGACAACGCAGGAGTTGCTTCGGGACAAGTCTCAATGTCCTTGAGTGGCACAGCCTGAGCCCGGACTTGAACCTGATCAAACATCTCTGGAGAGACCTGAAAATAACTGTGCAGCAACGCTCCCCATCCAATCTGACATCTGTCTCTTATACACATCTAGATGTGTATAAGAGACAGATGCTGTAGTCGCTGTCAAAGGTGCTTCAACAAAGTACTGAGTAAAAGGTCTGAATACTTATGTAAATGTCATTTTTCAGTTTTTTATTTGCATTTGCAAAAATTTCTAAAAACATGTTTTTGCTTTGTCATTATGGGGTATTGTGTGTTGATGAGGGTTAAAATGTAATACATTTTAGAATAAGGCTGTAACAAAATGTGGCAAAAGTCAAGCGGTCTTATTACTTTCCGAATGCACTGTATAACTTGACTAATAACTCACTAACTACTAGAGGTCGACCGATTAATCGGAATGGCCGATTAATTAGGGCCGATTTCAAGTTTTCATAACAATCGGAAATCAGTATTTTTTGATGCCAATTTTGCCTTATTTTTAATATTTTTTTACACCTTTATTTAACTAGGCAAGTCAGTTAAGAACACATTCTTATTTTCAATGACGGCCTAGGAACGGTGGGTTAACTGCCTTGTTCAGGGGCAGAACGACAGATTTATACCTTGTCAGCTCGGGGATTCAATCTTGCATCCTTACGGTTAACTAGTCCAACGCTCCAACCACCTGCCTCACGAGGAGCCTGCCTGTTACGCGAATGAGGTAAGAAGCCAAGGTAAGTTGCTAGCTAGCATTAAACTTATCTTATAAAAAACAATCAATCAATCATAATCACCAGTTATAACTACATATGGTTGATGATATTACTAGTTTATCTAGCGTGTCCTGCGTTGCATATAATCGATGCAGTGCGCATTCGCGAAAAAGGACTGTCGTTGCTCCAACGTGTACCTAACCATAAACATCAATGCCTTTCTTAAAATCAATACACAGAAGTATATATTTTTAAACCTGCATATTTAGCTAAAAGAAATCCAGGTTAGCAGGCAATATTAACCAGGTGAAATTGTGTCACTTCTCTTGTGTTCATTGTACGTAGAGTCAGGGTATATGCAACAGTTTGGGCCGCCTGGCTCTTTGCGAACTAATTTGCCAGAATTTTACGTAATTATGACATAACATTGAAGGTTGTGCAATGTAACAGGAATATTTAGACCTATGGATGCCACCCGTTAGATAAAATACGGAACGGTTCCGTATTTCACTGAAAGAATAAACATTTTGTTTTCGAGATGATAGTTTTCGGACTCGACCATATTAATGACCTAAGGCTCGTATTTCTGTGTGTTATAATTAAGTCTATGATTTGATAGAGCAGTCTGACTGAGCGATGGTAGGCACCAGCAGGCTCGTAAGCATTCATTCAAACAGCACGTTCGTGCGTTTTGCCAGCAGCTCTTCGCAATGCTTCAAGCATTGCGCTGTTTATGACTTCAAGCCTATCAACTCCCAAGATTAGGCTGGTGTAACCGATGTGAAATGGCTAGCTAGTTAGCGGGGTGCGCGCTAATAGCGTTTCAAACGTCACTCGCTCTGAGACTTGGAGTAGTTGTTCCCCTTGCTCTGCATGGGTAACGCTGCTTCGAGGGTGGCTGTTGTCGGTGTTCCTGGTTCGAGCCCAGGTAGGAGCGAGGAGAGGGATGGAAGCTATACTATTACACTGGCAATACTAAAGTGCCTATAAGAACATCGAATAGTCAAAGGTATATGAAATACAAATCGTATAGAGAGAAATAGTCCTATAATTCCTATAACTACAACCTAAAACTTCTTACCAGGGAATATTGAAGACTCATGTTAAAAGGAACCACCAGCTTTCATATGTTCTCATGTTCTGAGCAAGGAAGTTAAACGTTAGCTTTCTTACATGGCACATATTGCACTTTTACTTTCTTCCAACACTTTGTTTTTGCATTATTTAAACCAAATTGAACATGTTTCATTATTTATTTGAGGCTAAATTGATTTTATTGATGTATTATATTAAGTTAAAATAATTATTCATTCAGTATTGTAGTAATGGTCATTATTACAAATACATTAAAAAAAATCTTCCGATTAATCGGTATCGGCTTTTTTTGGTCCTCCAATAATCGGTATTGGTATCGGCGTTGAAAAACCATAATCGGTCGACCTCTACTAACTACCAAAGGATATGAACAAAATGTACACACGTGACATGCAGCTCTTGCTTTGATCTCAAAACAAGCGCGTCTACTCAAGACCACTTATGCTGTAAACACAGTCCAGTTCAAAGTAAATGGCACAGATCCATATATGCATCTCTTATTGGCTGAGTCGTGCGTGTCAATACAATAGAATCCTACTCCGATGCATTCTGCCTACAACAAAATCTCTTGCATAGTTATTTTTGTTTCTGTAAGTTGCATTGAAAGTGGCTAATATTGCGTTGATTCGATCACAATTGCACTGAAAAGGGAAACATTGATAGTGTTAACAGGGAAAACTCTAGAACAGGGGTCACCAACCTTTTCTGAGTCAAGATCACTGAGTAAAAATGTAAACAGAAATGTAAGCCTATGCAACATTAACTAATTAAAAATGGTACTGTAGCAATGAGGTTTATGTAGTAAGCTATAGGCTGAATACATTATCACCGCATATTGGCTTTGCTTGAATTGCCCTGCCAATGCATTGTTGTTGGGGCCATTTCACAAAATATATTTCAAAATTCGAGGTAGGCTATATGATCACACTGGTAATCGATCCTTTGTTGTATTACTTGTGATGCACAGCTGAGGAACATTTAAACGTATTTTACTGGGCTGATGGTGCCTGCATCTGATGGTCAGTCTCAGCAGAGGGAGAGCAGCAGACTGAGGGTCCGCCTTTCAACATCCCTCCGCTCTCCCTTTCCTCCACTGACACTGACCAAAAAGGGACACCAACTGGAAGATGAGTCACACCCCATAATCTGTGCCTCATGCACAAATTCATGTTGTTACTCCTATGAACAGAGAAAGTGAAATATTCCTTGATATTAAAAAAGACTCAAGCTGCTAATAATAACTACAACGCAAGCCTATATATTCACTTTCCTAGCTTTACTAACGCAGTGCTTGTTGTAGCGCTGAGTGGAAATAGGAAGTGGCTTTTAAAAGTGTTGAATAATGCTGAGTAAGAACTAAAACATGAACTCACTCAAAAAAACTTTGCTGTATTCGTTGACAGCCTCTCTCTTGTCATCGTTTTAAACATTTTGAAATCTCACAGTATCAACTTTGCTGTAGAAAAAAGAGCGTGGCTCACAGTTCGGCTACATCCGGGTTACACACAATTGCATCAAAACCGAATGTTACCTTACTACGTTACCCATAACGCACGTCAGTGTTTTAAAGCTATACCCCGACTTTACCAACACCACTTACTTTCTATGTATAGTGTATCATGCTCTTCTTTTAAATACATTAGTTTGCGCTTATTCCCTCCAAGCTATGGTGATCTGCCTCTAGAAAATGATTATATTACTGCATTACAGACATTATTTCTTCAAGAGTTGAGTGCATTAAATTATTTGTATTATGGGAGTGCAAGAGATGACTGACAACATTACAGGGATGGCACGTTAAATGAATGTGTCTAACGAAATGAGGATTGGAATGGTCTTCCACCTGAACTGTCCAAATTGTCATCATCAGGGGTTCCAGGGGTTGCTGGCTATCAATGATCCAGGGCGAAAAAGTCCCCCAGCTCATCTGTCTTTGGTCTTAGTGGGGGTCCGCCTCCAGTCTTGAGACGCTCCCTACGAGTAACAACATTTTGTCGTCTTTAAGTTGTATGTTTTTTTAAAGGTCCTTAAAGACAAGACAATATAGAAAATTATATTAGTAATTATGTATGTTAGTTTGTTTTACATTTCTGTCACAAATACATTTAGGCCCCACTGTGTTGTTACACAAGAAAACTAACATTTCAAAGTGAGTCTGATTCGTAAAAGTGGGCTAACAATAAATACAGTATCTTACCTGAAGTTGTGGTAGTGTCCTTTTGTTTACTTTTTCTTTTAGATCCGCCCATTGTTTGGTTTAGGTGACTTACTCCAATTCCACACAATGCTTACGTATTAGTGTATTATTTTGATAATGTATTCAGCCTATAGATAATATATTTTAGATTTTAGATTCTTCAAAGTAGCCACCCTTTGCCTTGATAACACCTTTGCACATTCTTGGCATTCTCTCAACCAGCTTAATCTGGAATGCTTTTCCAACAGTCTTGAAGGAGTTCCAACATATGCTGAGCACTTGTTGGCTGTGTTTCCTGCAGTCCAACTCATCCCAAACCATCTCAATTGGGTTGAAGTCAGGTGATTGTGGAAGCCAGGTCATCTGATGCAGCGCTCCATCACTCTCCTTCTTGGTCAAATAGCCCTTACACAGCCTGGAGGTGTGTTAGGTCATTGTCCTGTTGAAAAACAAATTATAGTCACACTAAGCCAGCAGCATACCACCCTGCATCCCACTGCTGGATTGCTTCTAAAGCTAAGCAGGTTTGGTCCTGGTCAGTTCCTGGATGGGAGACCAGGTGCTGTTGGAAGTGGTATTGGAGGGCCAGTAGGAGGCACCCTTTCCTCTGGTCTGAAAAAAATGTCCTGATGCCCCAGGGCAGTGATTGGGGACATTGCCCTGTCTAGGATGCCATCTTTCGGATGGGATGTTAAACGGGTGTCCTGACTCTCTTTGGTCACTAAAGATCCCATGGCATTTATTGTAGGAGCCTAGGTGTCCTAGCTAAATTCCCAATCTGGTCTTCATACTGTACCATCATGGCCACCTAATTATCCCCAGCTTACAATTGGCTCATTTTTCCTCTCCCCTGTATCTATTCCCCAGGTTGTTGCTGTAAATGAGAAATGTGTTCTCAGTCAACTTACCTGGTTAAATATGTGCAAACCAGATGGGATGGTCTATTGCTGGTTAAGTATGCCTTGAAATCGAAATAAATCACAGACAGCGGTACCATCACATTTCCTGCTTCACGGTGGGAACCACACACGTGGACATCACCTACTCTGCATCTCAGAAAGACATGGTGGTTGGAACCAAAAATCTCACATTTGGACTCATCAGACAAAAGGACAGATTTCATGTCCATTGCTTGTGTTTCTTGGCCCAAGCAAGTCTCTTATTATTGTTGGTGTCCTTTAGTAGTGGTTTCTTTGCAGCAATTTGATCCTAAAGGCCAGATTCACACAGTCTCCTCTGAACAGTTAATGGTGAGATGTGTCTGTTACTTGAATTCTGTGAAACATTTATTTGGGCTGCAATTTCTGAGGACCCTACCTGGTAACTCTAGTAACTCTGGTAACTCTGGTAACTCTGGTAACTCTAATGAACTTATCCTCTGCAGCAGAGGTAACTCTGGGTCTTCCCTTCCTTTCCTGTGGCGGTCCTCATGAGAGCCAGTTTCATCATAGTGTTTGATGGTTTTTGTGACTGCACTTGAAGAAACTTTCCGGATTGACTGACCTTCATGTCTTAAAGTAATGACGGACTGTCGTTTCTCTTTGCTTATTTGAGCAGTTCTTGCCATAATATGGACTTGGTCTTTTACCAAATAGGGATATCTTCTGTATACCACCCCTACCTTGTCACAACACAACTGATTGGCTCAAACACATTAAGATAGAAAGAATTTCCACTAATTAACTTTTAACAAGGCACACCTGTTAAAAACTTCTTGTCAATAGGGGGGCGCTGTTTTCACTTTGGAAAAAATCGTGCCCAAATTAAACGGCCTCGTACTCTGTTCTAGATCATACAATATGCATATTATTATTACTATTGGATAGAAAACACTTAGAAGTTTCTAAAACTGTTTGAATTATATCTGTGAGTAAAACAGAACTCATTTGGCAGCAAACTTCCATACAGGAAGTGAAAAATCTGAAAACGAGGCTCTGTTTCAGGGCCTGCCTATTCAACTGGCTTTTATTTATCAATATGTATGCACTTCATACGCCTTCCACTAGATGTCAACAGGCAGTGGAAGGTTGAATGGGGTGTCTAGCTTGATCTGAGGCCGAATAAGAGCTTTTGGAGTGACAGGTCAGCCATTTTGTCAGTTTTCCACAGCGCGAAGGAGCTCCACA
>NC_036857.1:15946559-16016973 GCF_002910315.2 Salvelinus sp. IW2-2015 | reverse complement strand
TGATACATATGAGAAAAACATCATAAAGTAGGATTTTTCAACCGAGTTTTATCAGTTTATTCAACGTTTATTGGGACTTTTGGAATTTTCCGTTCTTTGCGCCAAGAGAAGATGGGCATGTTCGCGCCACATGGCTAGCCAAGGTTGCTAATTCGACAGAAGAAATGGACATTCTAAAACCAAACAACGATTTATTCTGGACCAAGGACTCCTTGCACAACATTCTGATGGAAGCTCAGCAAAAGTAAGACACAATTTATGATGTTATTTCGTATTTCTGTGGAATATGTTCACTCCAACAGGGGGTAGAATATATGAGCGCTGTCTCACAATAATGCTTTTTGTATGTTGTAGTAAAGTTATTTTAAAAAATCTAACAGTGGTTGCATTAAGAACCAGTGTATCTTTCATTTGCTGTACAACATGTATTTTTTAGTAAAGTTTATGATGAGTTCTTTGATTAGATTAGGTGACTGTCCAAAATATCTCTGGAGATTTTGGTGAATTGTTGCTACATATTCACAATGTATAACCACGATTTGCAGCTCTAAATATGCACATTTTCGAACAAAACATAAATGTATTGTATAACATGATGTTATAAGACTGTCATCTGATGAAGTTGTCCAAAGGTTGGTGATTAATTTTATCTATATTGCTGTTTTTGTGAAATCTATGCTGGCGGTGGATAAATAGCTTTGTGTGTTTGGCTATTGTGATGAGCTAATAGAAATATATATTGTGTTTTTGCTGTAAAACACTTAAAAAATTGGAAATATTGGCTGGATGAGTATTTATGTATTTCACGTTGCTCTCTGTAATTATTCTGGCTGCTTTGGTGCTATTTGTGATGGTGGCTACAATGTAAAACCAGGATTTGTAGCTATAAATATGCAAATTTTCGAACAAAACATAAGTGTATTGTATAACATGATGTTATAAGACTGTCATCTGATGAAGTTGTTCTAGGTTAGTGATTAATTTTATCTCTATTTGTGGGTTTTGTGAAGGCTACCTATGCGGTGGAAACATGGTGAAAATATGCCGTTGTGTGTTTGGCTATTGTGGTTAGCTAATATAAATACATATTGTGTTTTCGCTGTAAAACATTTTAAAAATCGGAAATGATGGCTGGATTCACAAGATGTTTATCTTTCATTTGCTGTATTGGACTTGTGATTTCATGAAATTATATTATATGATATCCCTGTCCCGTTAGGCTAGGCTATGCTAGTCAGCTTTTTTGATGAGGATGCTCCCGGATCCGGGATGGGTATGAAGTAAAGGTTAATTGAAATGCATTTCAGGTGACTACCTCATGAAGCTGGTTGAGAGAATGCCAAGCGTCTGCAAAGCTGTCATCAAGGCAAAGGGTGTGTTGGGTGGTCCTTTGCATGGGGTGATTTAGTTCTCAGCCTGAGAACTAAAGCACTACATCTCCATTACCCAGTATTTTTTCATCATTGCGCATTGCAAGCATACAAAGGTTATCACATATATACAGTAATCATGGTATTGGTGTAGCCCCACACCCGAACCCCAGGGTAACCCCCAACATTCCCCCTTTTGAGACTACCTAGTCTCATATAACCATGTACAGAAATTGACGGTAGACACCTGGAACTTTTAACCATTCACATATAGGTAGTATAGTAATCATCCTCTGAGTCAGTGGGGCAAGCAAGAGGGTCATAGTTTGGGTCAACACCAGTGGCATCATAGTATTCATCATAGGAGGCAGGTAACGCCAATACCATTAAACCAGGCATGGTCTTCTTCACTGCCCATTTACCAAGACAACAAAAAATCAAAACACAGCAAAAGCATATCAACACAGGAACTACAAATGATAAGATTCCCATGAAAATCTGGCCCATAACATTTCCAAATTTCCCAGTGAACCATTTACCCATCCTGGTCAGAACATCATCATCACTAGGGCTGAGATTATTAGAGAGCTTAGACATATCAAGCAGGATTTTGGTCCACAGGCCTGATCTGTCTCTGCCATTGGTCTACTCATTGAACCAAACAACTCTCTCATGGATTTGGGTTTAGACAAAATTAACACCGCAGTCCCGTTTGGGGACACTTTTCTACCTAAGTCTCGAACAAACTTTACTCACGTGTTGACAGGGCCGGCTTCACCCACACAAACAAGTAGTGTGGATAGAGCCAACACAGTCAACCACCAATGACCACATGCTCTCGTCTTCCCTCTCTTATACCCCCTAAGGTTTTGTTTATTTACAACATAACCTTGCTGGTCATGTAAAACACTTGGTTCTTCAGGGCTTTGGTCTTGCCCTTCATCTTTTTCAAGTCTTTGGTCTCGACTCACATCTACTTCTGCCTCTTGTTTCTGGCTGTGTCTGGCGCCATCATCTCCTGTGGGCTGAACACATTCTGGCAGTGGGACAGGTGGTGCCAGCCAGACCATTCCTGAACTCTGACCACCGTTGGTGTTGCCACGGTTACCTTGAATGGCCCCATCCATCTTGGCTGGTTCAATTTTCTCTTGTGGACCCAGTCTCCAACCTCCACATTCAGGTAGTCGGGGTCCTCACCTGGTACCTCCTCCTGAGCTTTCCTAGTGTGAGAGTGGAGAGATCTGGCTCTTTCATGTACTCCAAGTGTTCTACTTCAGCTAGAGTGAGGTCTATTTGTCTGTCAGTCATGGGTCTGTGTGCAGGAACATTCATGGGTCTTCCTGTCAACATTTCATGTGGTGTATACCCCAGGCCTTTATTAACACTACTGCACATTTTCATTAACACCAGTGGTAAACAATCCACCCAAGATTTCTTGGTGGAGTGGTATGCCTTAGCTAACCCTTGTTTAATGGATTGGTTAGCTCTCTCGGTAACCCCATTACTCTGGGGGTGGTAGATGGACACAAACTTCTGGTCCACTCCCATCATTATGGCTACCTGCGTCACTACATCACCAGTGAAGTGGGTACCATTGTCTGCAGATAAACCCTCAGGAACACCAAATCTAGGTATTATCTCCCTCACTAGTAGCTTTGCTACTGTCTTAGCATCACAGTGTGTGGTGAGAAATGCCTCCACCCACCTAGTGAATCGTGTCAATAAGGACTAAACAGTACCTTTTCCTTTCTTTTCTTTCTGCAAGATCTATAGAATCCATGGCAAGATGTACAAATGGTCCTCTTGGCATAGGGAAATGACCTGGTTTCAGAGGTGCTCCTTTGGCAGTGTTAAATTGCATGCACGTAGCACATCGAAACAAACTGTTTCACATGCTGAGTCAAATTTGGACAAAACCAATCCAAAGAAATTGCCTCTATCATATCCCCCTTGACAAATGGGCCATACTGTGGGCCACTTGGCAAACAGAGGCGATAAGACAAGCTGGCAGACACGGTCTRCCAGACAGAGTCTGTCTCCAAATTCTAGAAACGGGGTTAAGTTTACAACCCCGCTGTTGCCATACCAAATGAGAACCAACATCCAAAGCCTGTTTAGATGCCAAATCATCAGTGTCTTTCCCAACAGTAGCAGAGAAGAACATGGAGTGGCTATGACACTTTGAGGCAGCCAATTTAGCAGCCTCATCTGCCATGGCGTTACCCATACTCACACAATCTTTCCCCCCAGTGTGAGCAGCAACCTTCACAATAGCCAAAGCAGAGGGCAGCATCATAGGCTCCAAGAGATCTAAAACCATATTTCTATTACGAATAGGACTTCCACAAGCATTGTGAAAACCCCTACTTCTCCAGACACCACACCAGGAGAGACAAACCCCTATTGCATAAGCAGAATCAGAGAAAATTGTAATCCTTTTCCCTTCTACCAGTTTACAGGCAGTGGTTAGTGCCAAAAGGTCAGCCTGTTGAGCTGAGAAAGTATCTGGTAATGGTTGTTGTATGTGAGTGATTCTATCAATTTTCACAATACCAAACCCTGCATGTTTCTTCCCTGTAGTTTGATCTATATATGCAGAACCATCAACGAAAAGCTCCAAGTCAGCATCAGTCAGAGCAGTGTCAGAGAGGTCAGGCTGGTGCATCTAAGCAAGAACAGTGGGCTCCGGTGTCAATTAAGAATGGGATAGTTCTTCCATGTACCTGAAGTTTGATTATTGGGTCCATTTTCCCCATCTTTGAATATGTACTGGGGACACTGGAGGAAGTGTCTGGGCCTCTTCATTGCTGATCGTCAGGAAAATAGGAACTGTTGGTGTTCTGATTTCCTTGTGGCCAGACACCTCCTCTTCCCCCTCTCTGTGGTTGATTTCCTCTGCGTCCTCCTTGGTGGCCAGGACCAGGCTGGTAACCACCTTGTGCCTGCTGGGGAGGTCCTCCATAGGTTTGGGGTTGCTGTTGATATCCACCTTGTTGTTGGTTTCCTCCTCTGAAATTTCCTCTCCCTCTTCGGTCCACTCCAGGTGTTGTAGCCCATCCTTGATATTGAGGATTTCGTGTACATTGGTGTCCATCACCGAGAGCTGGCATTCTGGGTGATGGTGGGCCCAGGGTTGTGAGTTCCCATAGGTCTGAGGGGGAAATTGTACAGAAGGCACTATGGGCTGTGGTTGCGGAGCAGGTCCACTTGGGGAAGCTGTAGGAGCAGGAGTGTTCATCATCACCATGTCAGGCTCACCTCCTTTGTTACTCTTCTCCAATTGAGCCATTTGGGCCTTTTTTACTGCACCATCAAGCCCCTGTCTTGATTTCTCTGCTTGTTTATCACGAAGCCAGTTCTGGTAGTGGTGTCTCATAATCCTCGCGTTCCCCACACACTTTTCTATCCCAGCCCACGACATCCCTCAGTTGCGTCTGTACTTTTTCTGGGAGTTTGCGGCAGGCTCTGTCATAATACATGTTCTCGGTGGCTTCAGAATGGTCATGGCGCTCTCCCAATTCCTCAAGCCATTTTTGTTTCAGGTTATCTATCCAATCTCCGAAATCTGAGTCGGGTACAAATTTATAGTCAGATAGTCTACTCATGTCTCGCATGGTAGGGAACATATCTCTCAAGCAGTCCCATAGGTGTTGTCTGCACTGGCTTAACTCCAGCTCAGCGGGTTGAGCCATTAACCCACAACGGATCATTACATCAGTGAACTGTCCATGGGTGAATGCCCGGGATAAAATTGCCTTCGTATCTCCAAGGCATAGGGTCTGGTGGCCTTGCCTTGTTTCAAATTCTCTTATCCAGACTTCGGCTCCTTTCGACATTATTGGTAGGGATTTAGCAACAATTGCAATATCTCCAAAACTCTGTAAACCGCTTGTATTCAGCATGCATTTGCCCCCCGGGCCTTGTTTGTACACTAGAGGGAACACGCCCTTTGGGTCATCATCCGAACTTCTTGCGCTATATCCTCTACATGTTTCCTCTTCCAGTTTCATTCTTTCCATTTTCTCTTCTATATCACCTTCCATTCTTTCCTCTTCCGTGAGTTGTTCTCTTAGTTCGTCATATTGTCTCTTGTTTTCCTGAGAATCGTCTTCCTGTAATTCCCTCAGTTGTTTTCGGTGTTCGCAGACTTTACGCCTTAAGTCTTTCCATTGTTCTTCGAAAACACTATTCTTTTACTCGTTCCAAACTTTGTTCTTCCATCAGATGTCTGGCAATTCTCACTGGTTTGTATGAGATCTTTTTCTTACTGCCTGTTTCCCAGTCCTTCTCCGGATCCCAGGGTCCACTACTGCCCTTATATGAACTGTTGACCATATGCGGAATCTTCTTGTCTTTGTCTTTGCCTGGGTTTCCTAGAGGGGTTGACGAGGACCCGGGGGACCCTAATTCCGCAATTCACCAATTACTAACACTTTTTTCTCCATCTCGTTTTATTCTTTTTTTTCCCCTTTTGTAGACTCTCGCCCTCTTCTCCTTTCATTAGTTTCGCCTTAATAATGACCTTTGTACCATTAGCTATTAAAGCGTATAAACCTTCTCTCACTTCCACACGTTCTTTATCTTCATAAGGTGGGGGAGCTGTAGGGTGAAGGGGCCCACATCCTGGGTCTCTCTTTTCCCTTGTTACGCCACCCATTTACTCTTCAACTGTTTCAACTGACTTTGAGCATAAAACGTCTGTCCTTCAGTCCGAATTAGTCCCAATATAGTGGCTGACAGTATGATAACCTTCTTATTACTCTTCTTCTTACTGGCTTGCCTTCCCTTGACTATGTGACTTATCACATCACACATCTTATCAAATGTTCTTGTGACCGGATATCTGTACTTTTCTTCTTTGTTTGTCCATTTACAAAACACCCAGTCCAGGTCGGTTTTCAAGTAGGGATATTTGTCCTGTAAATATTGTTTAGGACTAATATGTTTAATTGGTGTGGGACCCACTGTCTCTGCACTGCATTTGGTTGAATCTGTCATGGTATAAGGGCACAAGGCAAGCCCCGGGAGTCAGATGGTTTGAGTCTTTGATATTTATTACCAGAGGTGGGACCAAGTCATTGTTTTACAAGTCACAAGTAAGTCTCAAGTCTTAGCACTCAAGTCCCAAGTCAAGTCCCAAGTCAAGACAGGCAAGTCCGAGTCAAGTCTCAAGTCCTAAACTTTGAGTTTGTCACGTTCGTCGTATACATAATGAGCGGACCAAGGCGCATCGTGAGTAGAGTTCCACATATTTATTAAAGTGAACCTTCAAAAAACAACAAAGAATAACTCTGTAAACTCTGTTTTTTTTTGTCACTTCCGGGTTGGAGCGAGCGGTCGCATTTCGCACTTCGCTCCGCAGGTAGTATAACTTTTCATTACATTTCATTATAGTACAACGGTTTGATTTGTCTGATCTTAGCAATTTCTTCTTAGCTAGCTACATAGCCGTCTTTGTATCAAAGATAATTGCGTAATTATCGTAATTCGTCGTCCTAACGTAGTCAACAGTGCTATCTGGCCAGCAGCTAGCCAGCTAGCCAACGTCCACCGTCTACCGAATAGCAGCACTGTAGAAACTATTACACTCAACGGAACGACTTGATTAGTGTAGTGTTAGCTAGCTACATAGTTGTCTTTGCTGTCTTCGTATCCAAGATAATTGTGTAGTTTAGAGTGTGTAGTTTTAGAGTGATTATCTTAATTTACCGAGGTTAGCTAGCCAGCTATTTGTCGTCCTTAACGTAGGAAACACTGCTAGCTAGCCAACAGCTAGCCAACGTCTACCGAATAGCAGCACTGTAGAAACTATTACATTCAACGGAACGACTTGATTAGCGTAGTGTTAGCTAGCTACATAGTTGTCTTTGCTGTCTTCGTATCCAAGATAATTGTGTAGATTACAGTAATTATCTTGATTTACCGAGGTTAACTAGCCAGCTATTTGTCGTCCTTAACGTAGGAAACACTGCTAGCTAGCCAACAGCTAGCCAACGTCTACCGAATAGCCACACTGTAAGAGACTATTACATTTACAACGGAACGACTTGGTTAGTGTAGTGTTAGCTAGCTACATAGTTGTCTTTGCTGTCAAGATAATTGTGTCGTTTTTGAGTAATTGTCGAGGTTACCTAGCCAGTTACCGAGGCTACCTAGCCAGCTACACTTTCTAACTAAAGTCAACAACGCAGCCACTGCTAGCTAGCCTACTTCAGCAGCACTGTATCATTTTTAGTCAATAAGATTTCTTGCAACGTAAGTTTAACTTTCGAACATTCGAGACGTGTAGTCCACTTGTCATTCCAATCTCCTTTGCATTAGCTAGCCTCTTCTGTAGCCTGTCAACTATGTGTCTGTCTATCCCTCTTCTCTCCTCTCTGCACAGACCATACAAACGCTTCACACCGCTGTGCCGCTGCCTGGTGGTCCCAGCGCGCACGACCCACGTGGAGTTCCAGGTCTCCGGCAGCCTCTGGACATGCCGATCTGCGGCCAACAAGGCAGAGTTCATCTCAGCCTATGCTTCCCTCCAGTCCCTCGACTTCTTGGCACTGACGGAAACATGGATTACCACAGATAACACTGCTACTCCTACTGCTCTCTCCTCGTCTGCCCACGTGTTCTCGCACACCCCGAGAGCTCTGGTCAGCCGGGTGGTGGCACTGGGATCCTCATCTCTCCCAAGTGGACATTCTCTCTTTCTCCCTGACCCATCTGTCTATCGCCTCCTTTGAATTCCATGCTGTCACAGTTACCAGCCCTTTCAAGTTTAACATCCTTATCATTTATCGCCCCCCAGGTTCCCTTGGAGAGTTCATCAATGAGCTTGACGCCTTGATAAGCTCCTTTCCTGAGGATGGCTCACCTCTCACAGTTCTGGGTGACTTTAACCTCCCCACGTCTACCTTGACTCATTTCTCTCTGCCTCCTTCTTTCCACTCCTCTCCTCTTTTGACCTCACCCTCTCACCTTCCCCCCCTACTCACAAGGCAGGCAATACGCTTGACCTCATCTTTACTAGATGCTGTTCTTCCACTAATCTCATTGCAACTCCCCTCCAAGTCTCTGACCACTACCTGTATCCTTTTCCCTCCGCTCTCATCCAACACTTCCCCACACTGCCCCTACTCGGATGGTATCGCGCCGTCCCAACCTCGCTCTCTCTCCCCCGCTACCTCTCCTCTTCCATCCTATCATCTCTTCCCTCTGCTCAAACCTTCTCCAACCTATCTCCTGATTCTGCTCCTCAACCCTCCCTCCTCCCTTTCTACATCCTTTGACTCTCTATGTCCCCTATCCTCCAGGCCGGCTCGGTCCTCCCTCCTGCTCCGTGGCTCGACGACTCATGCGAGCTCACAGAACACGGGCTCCGGGCAGCCGAGCGGAAATGGAGGAAAACTCGCTCCCTGCGGACCTGGCATCCTTTCACTCCCTCCTCTCTACATTCTCCTCTTCTGTCTCTGCTGCTAAAGCCACTTTCTACCACTCTAAATTCCAAGCATCTGCCTCTAACCCTAGGAAGCTCTTTGCCACCTTCTTCCTCCCTCCTGAATCCTCCTCCCCCCCCCCCCTCCTCTCTGCGGATGACTTCGTCAACCATTTTGAAAAGAAGGTCGACGACATCCGATCCTCGTTTGCTAAGTCAAACGACACCGCTGGTTCTGCTCACACTGTCCTACCCTGTGCTTTGACTCTTTCTCCCCTCTCTCCAGATGAAATCTCGCATCTTGTGACGGCCGCCGCCCAACAACCTGCCCGCTTGACCCTATCCCCTCCTCTCTTCTCCAACCATTTCCGAGACCTTCTCCTCTACCTCACTCGCTCATCAACTCATCCTTGACCGCTGGCTACGTCCCTTCCGCCTTCAAGAGAGCGAGAGTTGCACCCCTTCTGAAAAAACCTACACTCATCCTCTGATGTCAACAACTACAGACCAGTATCCCTTCTTTCTTTTCTCTCCAAAACTCTCGAACGTGCCGTCCTTGGCCAGCTCTCCTGCTATCTCTCTCAGAATGACCTTCTTGATCCAAATCAGTCAGGTTTCAAGACTAGTCATTCAACTGAGACTGCTCTTCTCTGTGTCACGGAGGCGCTCCGCACTGCTAAAGCTAACTCTCTCTCCTCTGCTCTCATCCTTCTAGACCTATCGGCTGCCTTTGATACTGTGAACCATCAGATCCTCCTCTCCACCCTCTCCGAGTTGGGCATCTCCGGCGCGGCCCACGCTTGGATTGCGTCCTACCTGACAGGTCGCTCCTACCAGGTGCGTGGCGAGAATCTGTCTCCGCACCACGTGCTCTCACCACTGGTGTCCCCAGGCTCTGTTCAGGCCCTCTCCTATTCTCGCTATACACCAAGTCACTTGGCTCTGTCATATCCTCACATGGTCTCTCCTATCATTGCTATGCAGACGACACACAATTAATCTTCTCTTTCCCCTTCTGATAACCAGGTGGCGAATCGCATCTCTGCATGTCTGCAGACATATCAGTGTGGATGAGGATCACCACCTCAAGCTGAACCTCGGCAAGACGGAGCTGCTCTTCTCCCCGGGAAGGACTGCCCGTTCCATGATCTCGCCATCACGGTTGACAACTCCATTGGGTCCTCCTCCCAGAGCGCTAAGAACCTTGGCGTGATCCTGGACAACACCCTGTCGTTCTCAACCAACATCAAGGCGGTGACCCGTTCCTGTAGGTTCATGCTCTACAACATTCGCAGAGTACGACCCTCCTCACACAGGAAGCGGCGCAGGTCCTAATCCAGGCACTTGTCATCTCCCGTCTGGATTACTGCAACTCGCTGTTGGCTGGGCTCCCTGCCTGTGCGATTAAACCCCTACAACTCATCCAGAACCGCAGCCCGTCTGGTGTTCAACCTTCCCAAGTTCTCTCACGTCACCCCGCTCCTCCGCTCTCTCCACTGCTTCCAGTTGAAGCTCGCATCCGCTACAAGACCAGTGTCTTGCCTACGGAGCTGTGAGGGGAACGGCACCTCCGTACCTTCAGGCTCTGATCAGGCCCTACACCCAAACAAGGGCACTGCGTTCATCCACCTCTGGCCTGCTCGCCTCCCTACCTCTGAGGAAGTACAGCTCCCGCTCAGCCCAGTCAAAACTGTTCGCTGCTCTGGCACCCCAATGGTGGGAACAAACTCCCCCACGACGCCAGGTCAGCGGAATCAATCACACCCTTCCGGAGACACCTGAAACCCACCTCTTTAAGGAATACCTAGGATAGGATAAAGTAATCCTTCTAACCCCCCCCCCCCTTAGAGTTAGATGCACTATTGTAAAGTGGTTGTTCCACTGGACATCATAAGGTGAATGCACCAACTTGTAAGTCGCTCTGGATAAGAGCGTCTGCTAAATGACTTAAATGTAAATGTAAATGTAATAAACGAACGTGAAGTTCGTAGCGCACATAGCACTAAACCAAAACAAAACAATATCCCACAAACGCAGGTGGGAAAAGGACCACACTAAGTATGATCCCCAATTAGAGGCAATGATCATCAGCTGCCTCCAATTGGGAACCATACTCACACCAACATAGAAATTCTAGACTAGAACACCCCCTAGTCACGCTCTGACCTATTGCACCATAGAGAACCCCAAGGGCTCTCTATGGTCAGGGCGTGACAGAGTTTTGAGTCCTAAACAAGTCACAACATGCTCTTCACCAAATGTAATACCATTTTATATTTTTAACAAGAGTAATAGTTAGTATATTACATTTATTCAAATCATGAATGCTTTTAAAAATATATTTATTACTTTCCAAATAAACTATATATTTCCATGGAAATTCATGGGTAGCCATAAGAAAGACCCCCCCCACCCCAATAGCGATCAACTATCGAGGATCACTATCGGGCGATGTAGGGGCAATCGGGCGATGTAGGCTTGTACACAATCGCCCAACCTTAACACACACACACACACACTGTGTGTGTGGTTACAGTAGGCTAACATATGTTACTGCTGTTCCTAAAGCCATTGACATCAGGCAGGATTTAGGCTACCAACTGCCTAACCAGTTGTAGCTCAATCTTGGGTGTAATGATCACGTTCCCGCACTGACTGACTGTGTGGAGGCTCATTGATTTAACGTTACGTTAGCCAACATGCTACACTAGCAAAGTTATGAATGATATAGGTGTCGGCTATATTATCCACGACTTACTGTTCTTTGTGCAGCTTCAAATGTCGAACAAAGTTGGAGGTTGTTGCGCCTCAGTCTGTCATTTTCTTCCCGCATGTTATCAAGTTACAATCTGTTTTTTGTTGATACAGCGTAGTATTTATATCCGAAAATAATAATTTTGGGTATCATCTTTCCAAGGGCTCCATCTAAATTCACCCGCCAACGTTCCTCTGCACTGCCACGCACAACTTTTTCTCAGCTGGCACAATTTGATTTGACACTAAAGAGGCCTTTCTACTGACTCTGATAAACACCAAAAGAAAGATGCCCAGGGTCCCTGCTCATCTGTGTGAATGTGCCTCAGGCATGCTGCAAGGAGGCATGAGGACTGCAGATGTGGCCAGGGCAATAAATTGCAATGTCCGTACTGTGAGACACCTAAGACAGCGCTACAGGGAGACAGGACGGACAGCTGATCGTCCTCGCAGTGGCAGACCACGTGTAACAACACCTGCATAGGATCGGTACATCCGAACATCACACCTGCGGGACAGGTACAGGATGGCAACAACAACTGCCTGAGTTACACCAGGAACGCAAAATCACTCCATTAGTGCTCAGACTCTCCACAATAGGCTGAGAGAGGCTGGACTGAGGGCTTGTAGGCCTGTTGTAAAGGCAGATCCTCACCAGACATCACCGGCAACAACGTCACCTATGGGCACAAACCCACCGTCGCTGGACCAGACAGGACTGGCAAAAAGTGTTCTTCACTGACTAGTCACGGTTTTGTCTCACCAGGGGTGATGGTCGGATTCGCGTTTATCGTCGAAGGAATGAGCGTTACACTGAGTTCTGTACTCTGGAACGGGATCGATTTGGAGGTGGAGGGTCCGTCATGGTCTGGGGTGGTGTGTCACAGCATCATCGGACTGAGCTTGTTGTCATTGCAGGCAATCTCAACGCTGTGCGTTACAGGGAAGACATACTCCTCCCTCGTGGTACCCTTCCTGCAGGCTCATGCTGGCCCTCCAGCATGACAATGCCACCAGCCATACTGTGCGTGATTTCCTGCAAGACAGGAATGTCAGTGTTCTGCCATGGCCAGCGAAGAGCCCGGATCTCAATCCCATTGAGCACGTCTGGGACCTGTTGGATCGGAGGGTGAGGGCTAGGGCCATTCCCCCCAGAAATGTCTGGGAACTTGCATGTGTCTTGGTGGAAGAGTGGGGTAACATCTCACAGCAAGAACTGACAAATCTGGTGCAGTCCATGAGGAGGAGATGCACTACAGTAATCAAATCAAATCATATTTTATTGGTCACATACACATGGTTAGCAGATGTTAATGCAAGTGTAGCGAAACTTGTGCTTCTAGTTCTGATCGTGCAGCAATGTCTAACAAGTAATCGAACAATTTCACAACAATTACCTTATATACACAATTGTAAAGGAATTAATAGGAATATGTACATATAAATATATGGATGAGCGATGGCCGAACGGCATAGGCAAGATGCAGTAGATGGTATAGAGTACAGTATATACACATAAGATGAATAATGTAGGGTATGTAAACGTTATATAACGTGGCATTGTTTAATGTGACTAGTGATACATTTATTACATCCAATTTTGTATTATTAAAGTGGTTAGAGATTTGAGTCAGTATGTTGGCAGCAGCCACTCAATGTTAATGACGGCTGTTTAACAGTCTGATGGCCTTGAGATAGAAGCTGTTTTTCAGTCTCTCGGTCCCAGCTTTGATGCACATGTACTGACCTCGCCGTCTGGATGATAGCGGGGTGAACAGGTGGTGGCTCGGGTGGTTGTTATCCTTGATGATCTTTTTGGCCTTCTTGTGACATCGGGGGGTGTAGGTGTCCTGGAGGGCAGGTACTTTGCCCCTGGTGATGCGTTGTGCAGACCTCACTACCCTCTGGAAAGCCTTATGGTTGTGGACAGAGCAGTTGCCGTACCCGACAGGATGCTCTCGATTGTGCATCTGTAAAAGTTTGTGAGTGTTTTTGGTGACAAGCCAAATTTCTTCAGCCTCCTGAGGTTGAAGAGGCGCTGTTGTGCCTTCTTCACCATGCTGTCTGTTTGGGTGGACTATTTCAGTTTGTCTGTGATGTGTACGCCGAGGAACTTAAAACTTTCCACCTTCTCCACTACTGTCCCATTGATGTGGATAGTGGGGTGCTCCCTCTGCTGTTTCCTGAAGTCCACAATCATCTCCTTTGTTTTGTTGACGTTGAGTGTGAGGTTATTTTCTTGACACCACATTCTGAGGGGCCCTCACCTCCTCCCTGTAGGCCGTCTCGTCGTTGTTGGTAATCAAGCCTACCACTGTAGTGTCGTCTGCAAACTTGATGATTGAGTTGGAGGTGTGCATGGCCACGCAGTCATGGGTGAACAGGGAGTACAGGAGAGGGCTGAGAACGCACCCTAGTGGGGCCTAGTGTTGAGGATCAGCGGGGTGGAGATGTTGTTTCCTACCCTCACCACCTGGGGGCGGCCCGTCAGAAAGTCCAGGACCCAGTTGCACAGGGCGGGGTCGAGACCCAGGGAGACTAAGGGTCTCGAGCTTCATGACGAGTTTGGAGGGTACTATGGTGTTAAATTCTGAGCTGTAATCGATGAACAGAATTCTTACATAGGTATTCCTCTTGTCCAGATGGGATCAGGCAGTGTGCTGTGTGATTGCGATTGCGTCGTCTGTGGACCTATTGGGGTGGTAAGCAAATTGGAGTGGGTTTAGGGTGTCAGGTAGGGTGGAGGTGATATGATCCTTGACTAGTCTCTCAAAGCACTTCAATGATGACAGAAGTGAGTGGTACGGGGCGATAGTCATTTAGCTCAGTTACCTTAGCTTTCTTGGGAACAGGAACAATGGTGGCCCTTTTGAAGCATGTGGGAACAGCAGACTGGGATAGGGATTGATTGAATATGTCCGTAAACACACCAGCCATCTGGTCTGCGCATGTTCTGAGGACGCGGCTAGGGATGCCGTCTGGGCCGGCAGCCCTGCGAGGGTTAACACGTTTAAAAGTTTTTCTCGCTTTGGCTGCGATGAAGGAGAGTCCGCAGGTTTTGGTAGCAGGCCGTGTCAGTGGCACTGTATTGTCCTCAAAGCGAGCAAAGAAGTTGTTTAGTTTGTCTGTGAGCAAGACATCGGTGTCCGCGACGGGGCTGGTTTTCTTTTTGTAATCCGTGATTGACTGTAGACCCTGCCACATACGTCTCGTATCTGAGCCGTTGAATTGCGACTCTACTTTGTCTCTATACTGACGCTTAGCTTGTTTGATTGATTGCGGAGGGAATAGCTACACTGTTTGTATTCGGTCATGTTTCCAGTCGCCTTGCCATGATTAAAAGCAGTGGTTCGCGCTTTCAATTTTGTGCGAATGCTGCCATCAATCCCCGGTTTCTGGTTGGGGAAGGTTTTAATAGTCACCGTGGGTACAACATCACCGATGCACTTGCTAATAAACTCGCTCACTGAATCAGCGTATACATCAATGTTGTTGTCTGAGGCTATTCGGAACATATCCCAGTCCACGTGATCGAAGCAATCATGAAGCGTGGAATCAGATTGGTCGGACCTGCGTTGAACAGACCTGAGCACGGGCGTTTCCTGTTTTAGTTTCTGTCTATAGACTAGGAGCAACAAAATGGAGTCATGGTCAGATTTGCCGAAAGGAGGGCAAGGAAGAGCTTTGTATGCATCACGGAAGTTAGAGTAGCAATGATCCAGAACTTTGCCAGCCCGGGTAGCGCATTCGATATGCTGATAAAATTTAGGGAGCCTTGTTTTTCGATTAGCCTTGTTAAAATCCCAAGCTACAATAAATGCAGCCTCAGGATATGTGGTTTCCAGTTTACATAGAGTCCAATGAAGTTCTTTCAGGCCCGCCAAGGTGTCTGCTTGGGGGGGATATACACTGCTGTGATTATAATCGAAGAGAATTCTCTTGGTAGATAATGCGGTCGGCATTTGATTGTAAGGAATTCTAGGTCAGGTGAACAAAAGGACTTGAGTTCCTGTATGTTGTTATGATCACACCACGACTCGTTAATCATAAGGCATACACCCCCGCCCTTCTTCTTACCAGAGAGATGTTTGTTTCTGTCGGCGCGATGCGTGAAGAAACCGGCTGTCTGTACCGGCTCTGATAACATATCCCGAGTGAGCCATGTTTCCATGAAACAGAGAATGTTACAATCTCTGATGTCTCTCTGGAAGGCAACCCTTGCTCAAATTTCGTCTACCATGTTGTCAAGAGACTGGACATTGGCGAGTAGCATACTCGGGAGCGATGTGCCCGTCTACGGAGCCTGACCAGAAGACCGCTCCATCTGCCCCTTCTGCAGCGCCGTTGTTTTGGGTCACCTACTGGGATCCGATCCATTGTCCTGGGTGGTGGTCCAAACTGAGGATCCGCTTCGGAAAAGTCGTATTCCTGGTCGTAATGTTGGTAAGTTGACGTTGCTCTTATATCCAATAGTTCTTCCCGGCTGTATGTAATAAGTACTTAATGCAGCTAGTGGCCACACCAGATACTGACTGTTACTTTTGATTTTGACCCCCCCCCCCTTTGTTCAGGGACACATTATTCAATTTCTGTTAGTCACATGTCTGTGGAACTTGTTCAGTTTATGTCTCAGTGGTTGAATCTTGTTATGTTCATACAAATATTTACACATGTTAAGTTTGCTGAAAAAACCCGCAGTTGACAGTGAAAAGACGTTTCTTTTTTTGCTGAGTTTACACATATCAAAACAAAACTAATGCCTTCCCTCAGGTAAGGTGACCATACAAAAATCCAGTGTCTTCCCTCAGGTAAGGTGACCATACATAAAACCAGTGTCTTCCCTTAGGTAAGAACACCATACATAAAACCAGTGTCTTCCCTCAGGTAAGAACACCATGTGCATATAACACTTTCAATCACTTGTCACCCAGTACATCAGTACTGACTTGGTTCGTCCTAATCCATAACCAAATTCCTCACACAAGGTTCCATTAGACCCTCAGGAATTTCTAACTATTACACCTGGGGTTCTGTGTCATTTATCACATATACATCATATTACGGGCTTGTAAATAAATGTAGGAATAGACTGTTCCTGTAATTATCAACCCCATGAGTGAGGTGCCACATACATACTGGAATGAGTCAACAACCACATAGTGCTTTTTCTAATTTCAGACTTTTGGTTTAACAGGTGTCTGCTTACCTTATAATTTGATGCGCTGCACAGTGGGATGAAGATCATCCAGACGCGGTGGTTACTCACTCCGGGTAAACTCGCCAAATGTTGGGTGGTCCTTTGCATGGGGTGATGTACGCTTCCTTCAGTAATCGGTCTTCCAGATAGATGACACAGACACAGGAACCTTGGTATAAAACTCTTCAGTAATAAAATGCAATTGCAGACAGAGATTCACATACAGAGTACCTCAGTAGTCTATAGTAAAGATCTGTGTGGCGAAACAGGAGACAACACTCTTTATACAACCTACTGTCAATCATATCTTAACATTGTTGCATTGGATTAGATACAAAGTATCTAAGATGAGAAAAACATGCCTAGACTGTGGTTTCTCTACTCTACTATCTTGGCCTTGAGGCTGCGTGACTATCAGCAGGTGCTTTAGTTCTCAGCCTGAGAACATACAAAGGTTATCACATATATACAGTAATCATGGTATTGGTGTAGCCCCACACCCGACCCCCAGGGTAACCCCCAACAGGTGGCTAAATTGAAGAGTCTTAAATATGAAATCTATTTTGATTTGTTTAACACTTTTTTGGTTAGTATATGATTCCATATGTGTTATTTCATAGTTTTGATGTCTTCACTACTATTCTACAATGTAGAAAATAGTAAAAACAAAGAAACCCTTGAATGAGTAGGTGTGTCCAAACTTTTGACTGGTACTGTATATATACTGAACAAAAATATAAACGCAACATATAACAATTTAAACAATTTTACTGAGATACAATTCATAGAAGGATATCAGTCAACTGAAATGAATTCATTAGGCCCTAATCTATAGATTTCAAATGACTGGGCAGGGGCCCATCCACTTGGGAGCCTGGCCCAGCTAATCAGAATGAAGGGCTTTATTACAGACAGAAATACTCCTCAGTAGAAGGCCAGCATCCCGGAGTTGCCTCTTCACTATTGATGTTGAGACTGGTGTTTTGCGGGTAATATTTAATGAAGCTGCCAGTTGAGGACTTGTGATGCGTCTGTTTCTCAAACTAGACATTCTAATGTGCTTGTCCTCTTGCTCAGTTGTGCACCGGGGCCTCCCACTCCTCTTTCTATTCTGGTTAGGGCCAGTTTATGCTGTTCTGTGAAGGGAGTAGTGCCCAGCTTTGTACGAGATCATCATTTTCTTGCAATTTCTCGCATGGAATAGGCTTCATTTCTCAGAACAAGAATAGACCGAAGAGTTTCAGAAGAAAGTTATTTGTTTCTGGCCATTTGAGCCTGTAATCCAACCCACAAATGCTGATGCTCCAGATAAATCAACTAGTCTAAAGAAGGCCAGTTGTATTGCTTCTTTAATCAGAACAACAGTTTTCAGCTGTGCTAGCATAATTGCAAAAGGGTTTTCTAATGATCAATTAGCCTTTTAAAATGATAAACTTGGATTAGCTAACACAACGTGCCATTGGAACACAGGAGTGATGGTTGCTGATAATGGGCCTCTGTACACTTATGTAGATATTCCATAAAAAACAGCTATTTCCAGCTACAATAGTCATTTACAACATTAACAATGTCTACACTGTATTTCGGATCAATTTGATGTTATTTTAATGGACAAAAAATTGGATTTTCTTTCAAAAACAAGGACATTTCTAATGACCCAAGTGTATATATATATATATATGTATATATATGTGGATTTTACTTGTCCTTTTATGACAACTGAAAAAATGTACGTTGTAGATTTTACTGTTGATTGTAAAAACTAAAATAAAGTATATTTTTAAGACATTCATAATCAAACATCTAGAATTAGATGCAATGCAGCACCCTTTTAATAGTATCTTGTATTTCAGTAGTACCATGTACTTCACCATTTTACCCAACTGTAACCTTGACTTTACCCCGTGTACACTCAACCTTAATTCATCATGTCATGTGGAGGTCAAGCTGACCTCTGACCTTTCCACTCCACACTCTGGTAGACCCTGGGGGACCCTGGTAGACCTGTCACTGACTCTAATGTTCCTGGAAGACACAGCCATGTTGTTTCTCTTTATTAGTGCAGTTATTGTTATTACTGTCCTGTTATTGAAAAAAACTAGTTATGGAATTCTGACCCTGAGAAACCCTCCTCTCACACACGCACACATACACGTTCTCCCTCACACACGTACACACATATAAGTGACATTGAGGGCCCACACAGCGAGGGAGGAAAGGTCAGGACAAAACTATCACGATGGGTTCTATAAGGAGATGAACTGTGTGGGGGGCTGATCTCATGCAGTGACAGTGAGGGAGTAGGAGTGTGTATGTGCGTGTAGTTGTAGTCGGTTGTGAAACAGTGGCAAAGAGGTTGTGTTCCTAGGCAGTCCCAGGGCTTCTTACAGAGGGCAGCAGGAAGAGCCAGTGATAGTGGGCCATCATCCATCACTGGGACGAACAAGAGGCTGTTTATAAACACACAATACTGGGAATGTCTTAATGAGCCTGCTCTCTCTCACTGCAGGATCAGAGCCCACACCATCACACACACATTCCCCTCCGCTCCGCATACTTCATATGTATCCCTCTATGCTCTCTAGTTTAACATAATGCAATTCATTGAGGGAGGTATCAACTACTGTTTAAGATTTCACCTCATGGAGTAGGCCAAAGCAAGGTGTGCATTTTTTCAGGAAAGTGATGCTTTCACTTGAGCTAAATTGTAAGGTTTGCCTACTGTGACCTTTGTAGAAGTGCATAGTACTAGGTGCGTATATATTTTTTCAGGCATTACTCCTTTCTATAAATAATTGCATACATTACACAGTTTAATAATAACCTTATGCCATTTAGCAGACTCTTTTATCCAAAGCGACATTTTACGTGTGAATGGTCCCGGGAATCAAACCCACTACCCTGCCGTTACAAGTGCCATGCTCTACCAACTGAGCTACAAAGGACCATTATATTAACATATTGCATAGATACCTGTGCAAAATCTACTTTGAGTGCCCCTTGTCTTCTTGAAAGACATCCATGGTATCTAATATCCTTATCCACCTCATACAATGTTTCTGATATTGGGTCTTAAGCAAGGTAATGTGCATGAGTGAGTGACTGTCTCTTGACTGAGAGGGAAAGTTCTTGTACTTTGTGTGTGCGTGTGCGTGCGTGTGTGTTTGTGTGTGTGTGTACGAGTGCGTGTTTGGCAGAGGCTGGACTGCAGTCAACATTACAAATTTAAGGGGAGGAAAAATCAGGAGGCTATCAGAAGTCAACACACGAGGAGAAGACCACCACTGGTGAGCTCATATCACTCTTTTTAATACATTTTACTCGATGAAGAGTATATTTATAATTTTATTTCAATATGATCCGTTATTCAAACTCTACTATTACATTTATTACATTTAAGTCATTTAGCAGACGCTCTTATCCAGAGCGACTTACAAATTGGTGCATTCACCTTATGATATCCAGTGGAACAACNTTACATTTAAGTCATTTAGCAGACGCTCTTATCCAGAGCGACTTACAAATTGGTGCATTCACCTTATGATATCCAGTGGAACAACCACTTTACAATAGTGCATCTAACTCTTTTAAGGGGGAGGGGGGGGTTAGGAGGATTACTTTATCCTATCCTAGGTATTCCTTAAAGAGGTGGGGTTTCAGGTGTCTCCGGAAGGTGGTGATTGACTCCGCTGACCTGGCGTCGTGAGGGAGTTTGTTCCACCATTGGGGTGCCAGAGCAGCGAACATGGACTGTGTATTTGGACTGTGTATTTGGACTGTGTACAAACTACGTTTGTATTTGAAAAACGTAGTTTTACTATCATGTTCCTTGTTGATTGTTAATGTGAAGTTGTCTTGTTGATGTGAAGAGGCTTAGCTGTCCTACTTCTCCTGAGTAACCTGCTACCTGATAGATGAAGTGCCAAGGTGCCATAGTGCATCTTATCTTACAGACTTACAGAGAGATTTAAGAAGTTTTAACAGTGTGCTTTGGAAGGGTAATTTACTCCAACTAAGTCTTAATTTTTTTTTAAATTACACATTATTGATGCACGCATTAAGGAACTGACATTGGATAGGTTAGAGAGGTTTGGTGGTTACACTTGGACTTTTTAAAATATTTTTGCCACAATGTCGAGCCTGTGTTTTGTCCGTTTAGTCATGACAACAGTATCCTAACTCGTTTGTGAACGTTTTTAAGACCTGCTGTTACAAACAAGTAATGGATAAGGAAAATGAAGTTGGTAGGCTTGCATCTACAGTACGTAGAAATCTTGATTCTGTGGAATCCATTTGAGAGAGAAACATTTTCTGAAAACTGCAGTTGTACCTATAGTGAAAATGGCTCAAGCGTTCTAAAGCGACAACAGATAAGCTGAAATCAAAGACTTTCATTGTGTATATTATGTTAGTATGTTCAGTATGTTCAGAGTTCCGGTGCCGACAGAGATGGCCGCCTCGCTTCGCGTTCCTAGAATGTATTTCTAAAACAGATTATAAACTGTTTGGATCGAGTTAGGGCGATAACTTCAAGTGGTGAAAATGTGATGTACTAAGCAAGCATTTATGTTCCTTTTCACATTTCACAACAACGGTCTAGTCAATTCGCATTAACTGTAGTAACATTTAGGGTATTTACAAGTATTTACAAATCATGTGATGTAAATCCCCCCCCCCTCTATTTTAACACTGGACTTTAACCACAAATCCATCCCCTGGCCCTCCCTGCAAGGCCACTCTAATCTAAGCGTCAGTTTCCTGTTTAAATCAGTAAACACTGTGCTATCTGAGTCAGGCTACCAGCAAACAGTGTGCAGTGATAAAGAGCCAAGCTGGGAAGACATACTAGAGGTTTAGAGAAAGAGAGATATTTATTGTGTGCTTACAGCCTTCAGTCCAAACGTTGAGTGAATCAAGGGTAATGTGTTTATCCCACCCTTACCCTCCCCCTCCTCCTCCAGAACGCTTCCCTTGGGGATGTACATGCTCAGGCCTTTGTCCAACAGTGACAACTGGGCCACACTAGAAGATCCATGGCCACATGTATACACTCCAAGAAATTGTCCCCATCACTCATTGTGATGAGGGAAATGAATGAATGCGCAGCCACACCCACTCTAGTGTATGCGTTCCCGCCATTATCATGCTCTCTCACTCTCTTGGAGGTAGAGTACAGTATAAGGGATAGAAAGCTTTGTGATGACATGACTAATGCAACAGTACACATGACAGAGGAATGTGACAACAGAAGCCTCTCCTGGGATTTGTTAATGTAATTGTACAATGACAAGAAATTCAAACAAATGTAATAATGACATAGTGTATTCGGAATTTCTTTCAATCGGGTACCTTAGCTAGTCAGTTGTGCCTAGGTATCAGATGGAGTGAGATTAGTTGGATCCAAAGACGACACAATGTTAATTTGAGGTTGCTTTGTTTGCTTCAAAGGTAGCTGAGTACCACTCTGGAAATGTGACGTGTTTGAAGGCTATGTTGTTCCAAACAATATGTAAAAAAAAAAATTGGCTAAATCGAAAAGGGTGCTTTGAGACATTCATATTCATATTTTTTATGATGAATAAATCAATGTGATTTTATTTCAGAATCTAGACATACTCCATATTTTAGAGCACACTATAAAGAGGATAATGACACCAAGATGTTGTCTGTATCATCTGTGGTTCAGGGATCATACTGTCTTACAAGAGGCATGCATTGGTTTTAAAAGGGTTTTAAATATTTTTGGGCCTTCCTGGCTTGGAATCGCCCATTAGAGATGAACAGAGGACTGCATGCCCGATCATGAATTAGTGAAACATAACTAAATAGTCACCATAACTATTATCACTGTTAATACTCAATGTTATGCATGTGTGCATACTGTAAATGCATCCTACCTACGGTGTACCTTCTCCTTTGCACTGCTTGCTCAGCACAGACGCTCAGCACGTGGGGTAGATAATTGAATGAAATGCTGCTCGTTGGTCGGCTTGGTTCACAAACAGGCCAGTGTAATTAGACAGTTGAGGAATGGGGTCAGGGTGGGAAGGACACCATTAGTTTGCTAGAATCATGCTACATGTCAAACCCCATCAGGGAGAGGTTAGGGCAAATCCAGGGTCTTCTCTCTTTCGTCAGAGCTCGACATGACCCAGTCAACTTTGGAGGGGGGGGGGGGGCGAGTTCTCTAAATTCAAAACCTGACTAGTGTCAAATATTAACTGCAATACAAACAGAGCAAACAGAATCCGAGTAAACACTCCCTGGGGGCCTCAAAGATGAGCTTTCACACACACTCTTACAACACACATACATACACATGTACACACATATCCCAGTACATTTACTCTCAGACATATACACAACACACTCAGTCATTCACATGAACACATACACACTATTGTGTTCACATGCACACTCGTACAACAAGCATGCATATGGCCGTGCATGCACACCCACACACACACACACTACTTACCCAGGAAGAGTAACTACAGCATACTAATAGTATATAGTGTAGATGGGGAAGAGTATTAAAGGTATCAAGATGTTTATGGAAAATATAATAAATATTATAAAGATTGACCACTGGTCATGTCCAGTTATGTTGGTACAGAGACAAGATTGCGGTGAGTTGCCAGCTCCAGCTAACTCATTGATCCCACTCTGTGAACTCCTGGTCCGTGGTGGGGTGGGATCCATCCACCCATGCCAAACCTAAGCTCCCCACCAGGGACAGGCCCCCATACGACAGGACCTCTCTCTTTCCTCTGAACTCCAAGCCAGGACAGCTGTTTGGACATGAGTCCAATCTCTCTCTTCTTCTCACACTCTCCTCTCTGTCCCTCGTCTCCCCCTGATGCCTCCCAAAGGAGCAGAGATCCATCGCACTGCCACAGACTTCAGCTGCACGCCTTCACTGTGGACAACAGTAACCTTTAGGTTTGCATCTCAGAGGGTAGCTTAAAATAGGCAATGATATCACAGCTAGGAGACTGAGGAGACCTGTCGTCAAGCATTGATATAAAGAAATGTTTGGAGAGTTGCAGATTCCTCAGATGTGTGGTTCCCCGTATGTGTGTTGATAGATTAAGCGGGTGTTCCCAGAGACTGACTGTGGATCAGCTGTCCAGATGAGAGAGTGGAGTGAGTCGGAGATAACCATGTCTGCCGGTGGTTACCTCTCTGCCTCTGATGGATATGGCATCACCGAGCCTCTGCAGTACTACGGTGAGGGACTCTTTTTATCTGGAWTTATACTAAAGCAATCTAGTCCGATTTGATGGTGTGCTGATCCAAACACAATGTATCCTGATACATACTCTGTAATTGTATGGTGATAACCTAATCAAATCAAAATGTCATGATTATACATTTATATTTCATTTATATTATATGTTTATGCTTCCTTTGTTCTGCTTTAGTTTGTGTGTTGCTTTTCTGTTATCATTTGTAGTGCCGTAGGACGGTAGATTAGAGGGGGAGACTTGCAAGAATACATAAAGTGTGGGCGTAACCTTATACATTTAGAAACAACTGTTTTTATTAAATAAATCTGAATGGAAAAATACTTACAGGATAGCCTGCCACATTTCCAGTACATAGGATGTTAGCTAACAAAGAATTTGCATTGGAACTAGGGCCTATTTATAATGGTTGCAGTGGAGTGTTGTGACCTAACTATGTGGCTTCTTCACATTGTGGTCCTCTCCTCTCCTGGCTGAGGGGTGGATATGATATGGCTACATAATGGGGGGTAGCGTTAGTGTGCGTGGGACAGAGGGAGGGAGGCCTGGGTGTTTACATAGTGCTGAAACGGTTTACAAACAGAGCTCACCACAGCGTTGTCACGCAAGCACGAACTCAGTACTGGCCTCCATCCTCGCCAGGACAGGAAACATCTGTGAGACGTAGAGGAAAGACGGGATGAGTGAGGAAAGTGGTGATGGAGAGAAAGAGAGAGAGAAGGATAGAGGGGAGGAAAAATAGAGAGAGTCAAGGTTCTAGAAGAGAAGGGGTGAGGCGGGTTGTGGCTGAGGATAGGGTGAGTGTTGTTGTTCAGAAAGGAAGGATCATAGGTTGGAATCTAGAGGTCACTGTGGTGTTCAGTACATGTCAGGACATCTTATAAGAGCTCATAGCTATGGATGAATATCCAGGCTGATATGGTATGAAGACACTCGATGTGCACCTGAGTACAATGTAACTTATACATCCAGTAGTATTGATGCATTTTGATGCATTAATCATTCCATTTTTTTGTGCTTAAAAGAAATAACCTCTCATTATTTCAGTTGTTATCTGAACTAATAAAACGCTAAGAGACTCAGCTTATGGAAGTGGATCCTTCTGATCAGAGTGACTGATTTAGGGCTGATCTGTGACCAGTGGTGACACATGTTCCCTCTGTGGAGACGGGACTTGAATTTGCTAAATGCTTCACAGCTCCACCGGCCCCCCCGCTACGCTCATAAGACATCATCAGACACCAATCTACGCAGCAATAAAATACTGAATAAAACTCTATAAAAATATGTAAATGGTAAAATGCCCCTGTAACCTCTCAGCTGCATCCTGTTTCCACAGTCCAAACTGGTTCACAAGGTCTCACTCTGACGTTTTTTTTATTACGTCCCATAGGACCAATAAAATACATTAAGTCATGCATGAATCCCGTAAGATGGTGGACAAGGATCACATTCTTGTGATGCACTTTGACTTGAAACCAGTGTGACTGGGATAATGGCTCTGGTGGACCCTCTTTGCTAGCCACTAGACGTTCCCAGGTCCCTGTGGGGCACTTAAACTTAACCGGTGGGTTCAGGATCAAAGCACCAAATCCATTTATTTTGTGTTTCCTCATCACACAGATGTGCTGGGGGACCCTTTGGGCTACCCTTTCCAGGAGCCAGACCTACAGGGCCTAGCCTTCAGCCAGCAGCAGTACAGCCCCATCAATGTGCAGTTCTCTGTCTACGGACCGCCGTCCTCCCAGCCCTTCCACCCACTTTCCACCCACCCCTACAGCCCCCACTGCCTGGACACTCCCTGCGAGCCCAGCCCAGAGCCCCAGTGTGGAAGCCTGGGGAAGGGGCGAGGTGGGGGAGGTTTGTCCCTGGTCAAGAGGACCAGGCTGGGTCCGGGAGGAAGGGTGAGGGGCCAGGATGAGCTGTGTGTGGTGTGTGGGGACAAAGCCTCTGGCTACCACTACAACGCCCTCACCTGTGAAGGCTGCAAAGGTAGGGGAGGCAGTGTTTTCGTCAAAGTTTACAACAACATTTGGGGGGTCAACCTGAAAGTTTATCACAGAGCCCGTCACTTCCGGTATCTGTCTGAATATGGGGTTTGAATTTAAATTTAAAAAACGTCTTTATCTGGATTAACTTTAATTGAAATGGACCCCAACAAGAGGTGGTTATACTCCTATGTTTCAGGTTTCTTCCGAAGGAGTGTGACGAAGAAAGCAGTGTACCGGTGTAAAAGTGGCGGAGGCTGTGAGATGGACATGTACATGCGGAGAAAGTGCCAGGACTGCCGCCTGCAGAAATGTCGTGCTGTGGGCATGCTGGCTGAATGTGAGGGGAACATACCATATCAAAAAGGCTGTAGGGATATTTGAAACTGTATTTAGCTGAAAGCAATGTCAATAATTTGAAGAGAGGCAGAGTAAGCTAACAATAAGATCTTGAATCTTGAATCTTCATATCTCCAATTTATAGCCAGGCGGACTTAATTTAATTGCTAAGACAACCAAAATACCTTGTACAGGGATCCCTTGGAAAAATGTGTATGATCTCAATATCCTTGTGTAAATAAACAATAAGTAAATAAAATATATTTGCCTATGTGAGTCTGACAGAGGCAATTGTGTTGCCAGGTCTGCTGACGGAGGTGCAGTGCCAGTCCAAGAGGCTGAGGAAGGGGACCAAACACAGAGGAGGAGGGCCTGAGGAGGAGGAGAACATGGGGAGCAGGAGAGTCAGCTCCACCAGCAAGCTACCAGGACAGGTACATCACTTTCTCCTTTCCTCCTACATTCAAACCTTCTCATCTAGTTTTCTGACCTTTCGCTATTGTGTTAACTTTCTTGGATATTCTGAATGGCAAGGACATTGTAGCTTGACGCTTTTTGCAAGATACCCCAAGATCAAATATCCAAGGGTCTAGATAGTTACAGACCCTTGGATGATCATCTTGTCAGATGGATTGTATCAATGGAGAACCACAGATCTGTTCCTTACTTTTGTTCATAGGTGGCCCTCTCCCAGATCACTTTCTTAGATTTCCTGTTTAAGTAAGATTTWAAAAAATTAAACATTGCATAGGTCTTTGGAATGGCCTCTTAATAGTAGGCTGGACCAGTAGCCTGTAACACTTTTGACTGATTTCTTATTGGGGTGCCCTGTAATACGACCCTGCTTATATTCCAAGTCTGTGTCAGAATGGTCCCACTGGACAAACAATGGTTGAATCAACGTTGTTTCCACTTAATTTCAACCAAAACATTCAATGTGATGACGATAAATCAGCGTGGAAAACTGGGGCATTTTTATTACGGAAACAGTTTACCGTTTAAGAACACAACGGAAGCCAATAGAGCAAAACAAGAGTTTATATTAGACAAATTCAGGTAGGTCCCTCCCCGTTTCGTTCCTTTTGCTTCTGTTTAAAACCCTGTCCCGTTAGGCTAGGCTATGCTAGTCAGCTTTTTTGATGAGGATGCTCCTGGATCCGGGATGGGTATCACTGAAAGGTTATTAAGAAACGTTTTGCAACAGACTCGGCATAATGTATACGCCCCAGATTGGATTTGCAAAAAGTCCTCAACGTAAGGGAATTTCCTAAATCCAATGACATGGTGACATATTTTTTTTTCAACTCATCCAAATGTAAATCAAAACTAGATGTTGAACTGACGTCTGTGACCAGTGGGGTAATTTCACTCAGCCATCAAATGATCTGTTCGTAATTAATTTTTTCCTGTAACAGGTAGTGTCTGCAAATTTGTCAGTAGAACAGAAGCATGTGCTGGACAGGATGGTGGAGGCTCATCGGCAGTACAGTGCGCAGGACACTACACACTATAGGGTGGGTCGCTGATAAGAATAGTAATTCTTATGGATTGAGATTTTAAAGATATGTTGTCATTTTTCTACTAATCTCATTGAGAGCTTATTCAGGCAGTTTTTTTCTGCAGGTGTTTGAGTGGACTTGTACAGAGGTTGGTGGAGACAGACTAACAGACATGGCATGCCCTCCCTCTCAGAGGCTGCTGCAGTTCGCCAAGAGTGTACCTGGTGAGTTGGGCCACACCTCATACATAAGCGTTCTCTCCTTTCTTGTTTCTGCAGTGATATGGAAGCAAATACCTGCTAAGCTTACACCATGTTGCTTTCACCTACCATATGTTTTCATATCAAAACCAAAATCAAACGGGCTCCCGAGTGGCGCACGGTCTAAGGCACTGCAGCTCAGTGCTAGAGGCATCACTACAGACCCTGGTTCGATTCCAGGCTGTGTCACAACTGGCAGTGATTGGGAGTCCCATAGGGCGGTGCACAATTTGCCCAGCGTTGTCTGGGTTAGGGTTTGGCCGAGGTAGGCCATCATTGTAAATAAGAATTTGTTCATAACTGACTGGCCTAGTTAAAAACAGCCCTGTTTCTCTCTCTGAGGCCACTCTGTGTCTGATACCTCCTGTAGTGTAAACTAATCTAGTGTCTGGTGTCCATGTAGGCTTTGAGCTCCTGGACTGCTTGGACCAGAACACCCTCCTCTCTAGTTCATCTGTGGAAGTCATGTTTCTGTTATCAGCTCAGCAGTTCACCCAGAACCCAGCAGCCTCTAGCCCAGGTATTGACACCACCACACCACCATGAGGCTTGTGGGTGCCTGACTCATTTGTCCTGGCTCCATTTCAGCATGCTACACAGTACAATTACAAGAGTTCATTTAACTCCCATGGAGTCACATTCAACACCATTTGGGGGTTAATGGTTCCACCCACATTTTTTGTTAAAACCAACCTGGTCATGGGGTAGATTAGATTTTTTTTGTACATATCCACTAAATAGAGTACATATCCAATCACATTAAACTCTCAGAGTTGATTAAATGTAACTACATGCCATTTCACACTTTTATGTGTTTTAAATTAACAATCAACTCCATCAGAGTACATTACTCTAGCAGTTCACTACCTTTTACTGTAGGGTGTAAAGTCTTATTTGCATATTTCCCAGTGTGCCTTTTGAGTAAATGATTACGTTATGCTGGCTTGCTAAGTGATGTCTAGTGATCTCTAGCGAGGCTATCCAACAATTTGATCTTTTCATCACCCGCAACCTGCATTCAAAATGATTGTCAGAGTAAAGACTGAGTATATTGAGAACACCTAGATCACCTAAACTGGAACAACCATCTCAGTAACCTCTTACGGATTAGATTAGTTTAGAAAAATGTAAGTTATTTATCTTTGTGTAGCATAAGATCAATAACAATCAAAGTACATGCGAAAACACAGATATTGAAACAAATAATTCTAAAAATCAACCCGCAACAGAGCATGCTGGGAAATATAATGAAGCCCCCCCCCGCTGTGAGAGTTAATGGAAATGAACACTGCTGAATCAACTCTGAAAATGTGGTAGAAAACTTTAACACAGTGAATATAGCACTTCTTGCACTGTACTCCAAAGCAATGTAAGGGGGCTGTGGATCCTCCATAGATATCAATCCCTCTCTCTGGTTACTCTTAAGGAAGTTAAAAGTACACATCCAAATGAACACCAGTTATCACTCCAGGGAGCAAATCACTCTGTTGAGGGTTAAGATAACTCCAGTGAACACTATGATTCCAACTCTCCTTGATTTACTGTGTACTGAAGAGGTAGGAGCTAGGGATGGAAATGGAACCGGGCCGATTATGCCAGAGAGCTCATTGTTTTATTTTATTTTACAAGCACTACAACCTTTCAACATCTCAACTCATCATTGGCTGAAAACCTTAGAGTCCAAGGAAAACATTCATAGTGGGACCGGCCCTGTAAACTCAGGTAAGGCACACTGTCCTATCTAAATACAGTATACTCACCACCATAGTATCCCATCTTACGAGCTTTATTTACAGTACTATTTGAAGAGAGGTTCAAGTTAAAGGGATAAGATCGATTTGAGTTTATTTGACATTTTATCTTATTTTCCACGAGTATTGTTACAGGCTTTAAAAATCCTAGTCCGAGAACCTGGACTTTGATAAATAACAGGCAAAAAACGTAAAAACTGTTTGGATGAAACCTCAACACCCCAGGTGGGTCGAAAATATGCTAAAACTTCAAAATAGTGAACTATCCCTTTAAAGATATTAAAATGAAGCAAGCTACAGTGAAAAATAAGGGAAATTGGGATTTGTCCTGTTTCCTTCCATGTTGAGTCAGGTAGTGTGTCTATGTGCAGGAGTCAATGAGGACTTGCTAGGACCGGTGCTCAACTTCTTCCACAGCATGGCTGCATTGGGGGTGACGGAGGCTGAATATGCCCTGCTCACTGCTACAGCACTGCTATGCTCAGGTGACTGGCTCTCTATGCCTGACACATTACTGTATGAAAGGCTAAATGTATTTGTTAATTTATTTTAAATACTATAACACAAGATATTTAGTTGATAAAGACACACTTTTTATTGACTTATCATTTTCCTCCAAGAGTGTCTGAATATCTCCTCTAGCTTGGCCAGATAGTGACGACCAACTCTATGTCGTTCTGTCATCTGGCTCTGTTAGCAGACGAAGCGTTGCTGCGGGCGGTGGCGTGTGTGGAGAGCTTACAGGAGCTGACCATGGAGCTTCTGTCCAGGGTGTGCGGAGCCCGGTATGGAGCCCAGGGCCCTCAGGGAGCCCAGCGTTTCGCTCGCCTGCTGGGGAGACTCACAGAGCTGCGCACGCTACGACACAACCACCTCACCCTGCTCCGACAGCAGCTCTGGGACAGTCAGCCTTGAGACAGACACTGAGTACGAAGAACAGAGATAGAACAGAGAGACAGAGACACAAACAAATGGTTTAAATAATCTACATTTTGGCTTAATGTTCAATGATTTATCAAGTTTGTACCAAACAATTTAAGGTAAAACTATTGGCCATTTAGGATTATTATGTTTATAATTAAAAATACCAATACCATTCTTCTAAGTGATTGGTTTCTACTGTAAAGTTTGAATCACTGACCAGTATTAAACCAACGTGAGTTTTGTTATATGGAGAACGCAGATGAAGGTATTAAAAAAGTATTTTATCATACCCTTGGCAGTCATCCTGTTTGTGTTGTTTTCATGGTGAAGCGTAATCAACCACCTGGTCATATACTGTCACACAGTGCTCTGGTAGGTCTGTTACACAGTGTTCTCTTGGAGTTTAAAGAGGAAGTTTGTTAAAATATAAATGTTCATGATTTTACACTTACCTAGGATGTTTTGGGTTGACAGTAGTAGCTTGGCAGACTAGTGCAAAACAGCATTACAGCATTGGTATCAATTGTGGCTCACATCAGAAAAAAATGTAACTTCTTATGGCTGCATCCCGCTAACGAGATCGATATGACAACAGCCAGTGAAAGTGCAGGGCGCCAAATTCAAACAACAGAAATCTCATAATTAAAATTCCTCAAACATAGATGTGTCTTATATAATTTTAAAGGTAATCCCACCAAAGTGTCCGATTTCAAATATGCTTTTCAGCGAAAGCACTACAAACGATTATGTTAGGTCACCACCAAACCACAATAAGCACAGCCATTTTTCCAGCGAAATATACCAGTCACAAAAAGCAGAAAGAGATAAAATTAATCACTAACCTTTGATGATCTTCATCAGATGACACTCATAGGACTTCATGTTACACATACCATGCATGTTTGTTTGATAAGTTATAATTTTATAAAAAAATCTGAGTTTACATTGAGCGCGTTACATTCACTAGTCCAAAAACAATCAAGTGATTTGCATTAGCCACAATCGTTTCCAACAGAAATAACACATCATAATGTAACGATAGTCCATTTTCTTCCTCCTCCTCGGACGAGGAGAGGCGAGAAAGGATCGGACCAATAGCGCAGAGTGGTTAGTTTCCATAGTGATTTAATATAACAAAACAATATGCGATACAAAATAACAAAATAACTACCGTGACAGTCCCGTGTGGCGAAACACTGACACAAAGAACAAACATCCACAAACACATGTAAACCCCGGCTGCTAAGTATGATTCTCAATCAGGGACAACGATATGACAGCTGCCTCTGATTGATGAATCATACCAGGCGAACACACAAAATCCCAACATAAAAATACATCGAACAACCCATCCAACTGCTGCTGGCTCTTTTGCGCTCCATTGGCTGGCTGCTGCACGGCTCGGCTGGTCATGGCTGGCTGACGGTTGGCTGTCATGGCTGGCTACGGCTCTGGCTGGCCAGGCTGGCTGGCGGCTTATTCGCTCCTGGCTGGCTGGCTCTGGCAGCTCCTGGCTGGCTGGCTCTGCAGCTCCTGGCTGGCTTGAGGCTCTGGCTGCTCATGGCTGTGCTGACGGCTCTGGCTGGTCATGGTCTGACCTTGGCTGGTATGCTCGACGGCTCTGGCTGGTCATTGGCTGGTGGTTGGGCTGACGGGCTCTGCGGCATGTGCTCGGGTGACGGCTTTGGCTGGCAGTCGGTCTGGCTGACGTCTTCTGGCTCCGGCATAGGCTGGGCCGGCAGGCTGCTCTGTCTGGCGCTCTGGCTCTTCTGGCGGACGGCATCCTGTGTCCTGGGACGGCTCGGGCTCGGGGACAGACGGGCAGCTCTGACGGCTCGGGAACAGACGGGGAGCCCGACGTCGACAGACGCCGGCGAGTCGGCAGTCAGATCAGCGCTGGGTTCAGGCAGGCAGCTCGAAGACTACTGCGCTCGGGCAGGCCAGGCAAGCTCAGACTCTGGCTGCCCTGGAGAGGAGAAGGCCCTGCTTGACAGCGCTGAACGGTTGGGAGCAACTGGAAAGGAAAGACGGAGAGAACAGCCTGGTCGGGGGGGGCTCATCGGAGACTGTACGTGAGGTGGCACCGGAGCTATACCGGACCTGAAGTAACGCTTGCCTCGTGGTGAGCACTCGAGCTTGCCCGAGGACCTAGACCATGGTTGTGTTATTGTCCCGTAGCCCTGCCAGTCGGCGAGGGAATAGCTCTCGCACTGGCATATGCTTTCGTGCAACCGGGGCACCATTAAGGCTGTCCATAGTACGCAGCGGCCCGAGGAGACGCACTGGAGACCAGATGCGTTGGGCCGGCTTCATGACACCCCGGCTCATGCCCAACCTTACGTGGGGTTGTGGTATGTTTGCTCGAGGTGAATAGCCGCACTGGGCAAGCTATTGCGTATGGGAACACCAGTGCGCTCCACCGCATAACACGGTGTCTGACCAGTACGACGCCCTCTCACTCCACGGTAAGCATGGGGAGTTGGCTCAGGTCTCCTACCCGGCTTTGCCACACTCCGCGTGTGCCCCCCCCAATACATTTTTGGGTCTGACTCTCGGGCTCCCAACCGCGTCGCCGCGCTGCCTCCTCATACCAGCGCCTCTCTGCCTTCGCTGCCTCCAACTCCGCCTTGGGACGGCGATATTCCCCTGGCTGAGCCCAGGGTCCCTTGCCGTCCAGGATCTCCTCCCAAGTCCAGGAGTCCTGTGTCTGTTTCTGCTGCTGCTGTCGCTGCCCTTTTCCACTCCACTTGGTCCTTTGGTGGTGGGTGTTTCTGTAACGATAGTCATTTTCTTCCTCCTCCTCGGACGAGGAGAGGCGAGAAGGATCGGACCAATACGCAGAGTGGTTAGTTTCCATAGTGATTTAATATATAACAAAACAATATGCGATACAAAATAACAAAATAACTACCGTTACAGTCCCGTGTGGCGAAACACTGACACAAGAACAAACACCCACAAAACACATGTGAAACCCCGGCTGCCTAAGTATGATTCTCAATCAGGGACAACGATTGACAGCTGCCTCTGATTGAGAATCATACCAGGCCGAACACACAAAATCCCAACATAAAAATCACACATCGACAACCCACCCAACTCACGCCCTGACCATACTAAATAAATACAAAAACAAGGGAAAACAGGTCAGGAACGTGACACATAAATGTAGATGATAATACAAGTTATACACATGTAATTATAGATATACCTCTCCTTAATGCAACCGCTGTGTCAGATAAAAATTTAAAAAATACGGAAAAAGCAAACCATGCAATAATCTGAGACGGCGCTCAGAACAATAGCCAAATTAGCCGCCATGTTGGAGTCAACAGAAACCAGAAAATACATGATAAATGTTTCCTTACCTTTGATGAACTTCATCAGAATGCAGTACTAGGAATCCCAGGTCCACAATAAATGCTTGATTTGTTCGATAATGTCCGTTATTTATGTCCAATTAGCTACTTTGGTTAGCGCGTTTGGTAAACAATTCCAAAGTCACAAAGCGCGTCCACTATAACGTGACGAAATGTCCAAAAGTTCCATAACAGTCAGTAGAAACATGTCAAACGAYGTACYGAATYAATCTTTAGAATGTTGTTAACATACATCTTGAATAAGTTCCAACCGGAGAATTAGATTGACTTCAGTTGAGCGATGGAACGGAGCTGCCTATCACGTGAACGCGYGTGGTCAAAGCATGGTCAGCTCGTGGCAGTGGTGACTAATTCCTGTCTCCTTCGGCCCCCCTTCACATTAGAGTCATCAGACAAAGTTCTTTTGGAAGCCGTAGGAAGTGAAAACTCATCAATATCTCGCTGTAATTTCAATGAGAGCTTGGTTGAAAATCTGCCACCCCAGAAAAAATCCAAACAGGAAGTGGAACTTCCTGCCATATGAGTTCTGTTACACTCACAGACATAATTCAAACAGTTTTAGAAACTTCAGAGTGTTTTCTATCCAATAGTAATAATATTATGCAAATATTAGCAACTATGACTGAGGAGCAGGCCGTTTACTCTGGGCACCTCTGTGCACCTTTCATCCAAGCTACTCAATACTGCCCCTGCAGCCATAATTAATACACCTTACAGATACCTCAGTTGTCCAACTTATATTGTAACCACATCACTCCCTACGAACATACACTGTGATATAAGGAATTATTTCTCATGGTTGCTGAAATATAAACATTCAGACGGCTTTAATAAGTGCTAAACAAAGCTGGACATCCTATTTGCAACATTCAAAAAACGAAAATGTTCTTAAAACGATGTAGTGTAGAAGCGTAAGTAAAATGTAAAAGTAAAGATGTATTCAATGGATATTGTTCTGATATCTATCTGTGCCCCTGTGAAAGTTGTCACTATTGATCACAGTTGACAGCAGTAAAGCATAGTCGAGTAGAAATACATAAAACATACACACTGATATTGTGTGATAGATTCTAAAGTACATAAAGTAATCATTTCCTTTTCATTTTGTGTTATGAAAAACAAAAATAAAGAGAATGAACAGGGATTAATAAAATAATAACTTAAATAAATTCCTTTAATCTTTATGCGCAACTTAATATTTTGAATACTCAGTTAAGTTGTCCCCTCTGTTCATGGTAGTGTCCAAATAAATAACTTAATTCAAGACATATCTACATGAAGAGAAGAACCAAAACCATGAGTACTACTTTTAATTTGTGACTTTGTTTTAATAGCAGATGTACTATATTGTTACCTTTTTGTGTTTTGAAGTTGTTGTATGTTTATAAATTTATTTCTATAGTTATATTTCTTTTTTTCTTTTTCAAGACATACACAACACATGTAAACACAGAAAAGGAAAAGAAGGACATGACCAGAAGGAGTATATAAAAACAGAAATACAAGGAGACAAATACAGCAGTTAAGCAAACAAACAATACATACAAACATACATCATACATACATACATGGATAGATAAAGCTAATCAATGAAGCATCATTAACTGGAATATAATAATTGTAGTAGTAATTGCAGTAGTAATAACAACAGTAATAATTTGGACAATAATATTTTTAAAAAGCCGAATGAATTAACCCCATTCCACTTTCCATTGAGTCTTTCATCATTTCAATCAAAAGGAAAATAATCAATTCCAGTTCATTCTTGTCTCTACTACACCAATCACTCCTCTATTGCGTGCCTAGATATACATTTCAAAAGTGTCTTTATCAGAGTCTGGTGGGGTTAGCATCGTTGGACTGTGGAGCTTTTTGTGAGGATTTGAGAGTGCTTTGAAGCAGAGAGTGCAGGCTAAAAGCAGTGGCTGTGGGGGGAAAGGTCGGGCAACGAAACAATCCATAAAACCATCGGTCTATACAATGTTATTTCCAGGTAATACTTTCTCTTTCCGTGTCCAGTTCATCTTCATTCCCTCTTTGTTGGGTTACATCCATGTCCATCAAAGTCATCGGTGTTTCCTCTCCCTTCTTATCAACCATGTCCCCAGATCGTAGTTATAAACAGGTCTCCACGTTGTGCAATGGGCTGGCGGGGCGGCAGAGAGAAGCAGCTGGTAGTCTTGCATCTTTTGGGGTCAGATGATCTCCATTCTCAGCAGCAGCAGTGGCGTTGTTGTTGCAGTTGAGTGTAACGGGGAGGCTCTGCTGGCGGTAGGGGGTGGGGCGGGAGGCGGAGCGGTGGCGAGAGGGTGGCTGAGGGGGCTTGGCAAGGGGAGGAGCTTGACGAAGAGCCAGGCGAACGTTGTTGCAGTCTGAGCGCTCTGATTCTTCGGTTTCAATGTCTGTCTCGTCAATCAAGGGGATGTTGTGGACCGAGTCATTGATGAGAAATTCCGGGTGTGCCATGAAGTCGTGGATGGAGTTCTTGGATTCCGGCTTCTCAATGCCATCATAAAGTGGACTACGGAATGCTTTCACCACTTGGATCTATGTTGAGTTTGGTATAATAATGGTCATACAAGGGGGAAAATGCGGAACGGAAAAGGGAATAGATGGGACAAACAAGTGGAGAGAGATTTAGCATTTAAAAAGCGTCACAGTGGCAGATTTATCTGACTAAACTTACCTGAAAAAGTTGTTATGAAAAGATACAACTTTTGATTCTTCTGAAAATTCCAATTAATGTTAATTAAATTCTTAGTCAAAAGTTTTATTGTTGTAGGTTTGCCTGGGTGTGGGCAGGCATGCTTCTTTCTGTCCATTGAGGTAATTCCTAGATATAATTTTTGTCCATTTAGGGCAGGGTTTCCCAAACTATACCCCCCCCCCCTCTCCCCCAGGACCGAGTGTGGGAAACCCTGATTTAGGGGACCACTTTTGTTCAGGAACATGCCCAGAGGCAACATTTCTGTATAGTCTCTTTCAAGGCAATCAATTACCTATGAATTGAAATGCCTCACTGACCGGATTAAGCCTACTGTATTTGTACAATATGTACATGTCCGATCGGGAATACTCTGTAACTTTAAAGCAATTTAGGGGAAGTAAAACAAATGAAAAGGTAACTTAAATAATGAAAAATCAAAGTTGCTGTTGTCAGTTCAATATAAGACATTTTAAATGTATCAAATACTCATTGATGGATGTACAACATTGTCTGACACACTCACACACACACACGCGCACACACATATAGAAACCTTTTTGTACAGAGCTATAAAACGTACATACGGGACAGGTGAAACAACTAGAACACAGAGCATGGGATTGAGACCAGTTTGCAAACCAAACAACAACTGACATGCTGACAGGCTGATCATGTGAGAGCCTCATTTACTGCCATGCTGTAAAAAAAAAAACACATTCAATGTGGTCGTGCATGAGATTGTCTTGATGCAGAAGAAAATGCTTATGGGCGCAGTTGGATGAGCTACTGTATCTACTGACTGTTGCAATGTCCAATGAGCCATAATGCTGCTTGCTACCATTAAAGCAAAGGGAAAATCCTCCACAATACAGACCAGCCACAGTAATAACAGTGTATGTAAAGTAATCAGTTCAACTTTTTAAAATAATTATTGTAAGTGAATTGTACCTTTCTATTGAATATCTTGAACATGTACTTTGTATGTTGTTTTGGGTATATCTCAAGTCGGGTGTTTTAGATTTAAGGACATTAATACAGTCAACCAGATCAGTACAAACATGTCAATATAGTAGACAATGGTTGTATTTCATAAGGCACAATAGTCACCACACTGGAATTGCAAGTGTTGTACAACAAACCATTACCTCCAATGTCAGAACAAATGTATCAAAACTTTTCCTCATAGTCACATAATAAGCATGTGAAACATGTATGATATACCACCAGTTTTTCTGTGTTACACTCTTAGAAAGAAATGTGCTATCTACAACCTAAAAGGGTTCTTTGGCTGTCCTCATAGGAGAACCCTTTGAATAACCCATTTTGGTTCCAGGTAAAACCCTTTTAGTTCCAAGTAGAACCCTTTCCACGGAGGGCTCTACAAGGAACCCAAAAGAGTTTGACCTGGAACCAAAAAGGGTTCTCCTATGGGGACAGCCAAAGAACTCTTTTGGAACCCTTGTTTCTAAGAGTGTACCCCTGTCCCTGTACAAAAATAATAACAAATGATGGGTTATTCATCCACTCAAAGTCAGGACCCATTGACACAGAACTCAACATAGGTCTTAAAGGCATTATGGTGAAGTTGACTTTAATATTGTTAATGAGGAAAACATAAATAAGGTGTTCCTGCAATTACTATGACTGGTCCTAAATTGTAAAGAGATGTGCATATTGTGAAGTATAATCAAATCATAATAATACATTCATTCCCACGGAGAATTTGATGTAAAGCAAATAAGTATGTGAACATGAATGCAATCATATTACGTTGCGATGGACACTTCGGGCTGAATCTTAACTTGATACACTACATGACCAAAAGTATGTGGACACCTGCTCGTCGAACATCTCATTCCAAAATCATGGGCATTAATATGGAGTTGGCGCCCCTTTGCTACTATAACAGCCTCCACTCTTCTGGGAAAGCTTTCCATTAGATGTTGGAACATTGCTGCGGTGACTTGCTTCCATTCAGCCATAAGAGCATCAGTGAGGTCGAGCACTGATGTTGGGCGATTAAGTCTGGCTTGCAGTCCAATTCATCCCAAAGGTGTTCGATGGGGTTGAGGTTAGGGCTCTGTGTAGGCCAGTAAAGCTCTTCCACACCGATCTCAACAAACTATTTCTGTATGGACCTCGCTTTGGGCACGGGGGCATTGTCATGCTGAAACAGGAAAGAGCCTTCCCCAAACTGTTGCCACAAAGTTGAAAGCACAGAATCATCTAGAATGTCATTGTATGCTGTAGTGTTAAGATTTCCCTTCACTAGAACTAAGGGGCCTAGCCTGAACCATGAAAAACAGACCAGACCATCATACCTCCTTCACCAAACTTTACAGCTGGTACTATGCATTGGGGCGGGTAACATTCTCCTGGCATTCGCCAAACACAAATTAGTCCATCGGACTGACAGATGGTGAAGGCGTGATTCATCACTCCAGAGAACTTGTTTCTAGTGCTCCAGAGTCCAATGGCAGCAAGCTTTACATCACTCCAGCCGACGCTTGGCATTGCGCGTGATGATCTTAGGCTTGTGTGCGGCTGCTCGGCCATGGAAACCCATTTTATGAAGCTCCCGATGAACAGTTCTTGTGCTGAAGTTGCTTCCAGAGGCAGTTTGGAACTCGATACTGAGTATTTCAACCAAGGACAGACAATTTTTATGCGCTACGCGCTTCAGCACTTGGTTCGCGTGGCCTACCATTTCGCGGCTTAGCCGTTGTTGCTCCTAGACATTTCCACCTCACAATAACAGCACTTACAGTTGACCTGGGCAGCTCCAGCAGGGCATAAATGTGACGAACTGACTTGCTGGAAAGGTGGCATCCTATGACGGTGCTACGTTGAATGTCACTGAGCTCTTCATTAAGGCCATTCTACTGCCAATGTTTGACTATGGAGATTGCATGGCTGTGTGCTTGCTGTTATACACCTGTCAGCAACGGGTGTGGCTGAAATAGCCGAATCCACTAATTTGAAGGGGTGTCCATGTAACAGTATAACTTTATGGCGTCCCCTCGCCCCGACTCGGGCGCGAACCAGGGACCCTCTGCACACATCAACAACGGTCGCCCACGAAGCATCGTTACCCATCGCTCCACAAAGGCCGCGGCCCTTGCAGAGCAAGGGGAACCACTAAGTCTAGGTTTCAGAGCAAGTGACGTAACTGATTGAAACGCTATTAGCGCGGCGTACCCGCTAACTTGCTAGCCATTTCACATCCGTTACACTCACCCCCCTTTCAACCTCCTCCTTTTCCGCAGCAACCAGTGATCCGGGTCAACAGCATCAATGTAACAGTATAACTTTACGGCGTCCCCTCGCCCCGACTCGGGCGCGAACCAGGCCCCTCTGCACACATCAACAACGGTCGTCCACGAAGCATCGTTACCCATCGCTCCACAAAGGCCGCGGCCCTTGCAGAGCAAGGGGAACCACCACTTCTAGGTTTCAGAGCAAGTGACGTAACTGATTGAAACGTTATTAGCGCGGCGTACCCGCTAACTAGCTAGCCATTTCACATCCGTTACATACACATATTTTTGTATATATAGTGTACATGCAAGTAACCCTTGTTTAAATCATACGCTGATTTAAAAAGAGGGATTCGAGCGAAAGTCAGAGTTATGGATGAGCATTAGGAATTCTGTTTGCTCAGTGTACTGTACTTCAGCATGCACAAACAATACGATTTGTTTGTTTATTACCCCAGCAAGCATAGCCATAAAAAAAACATTTCTTCAGCAAGCACATCCAAAAAGACCAACTTTTGTAGCAAGCACAACCAAAAAATACCCATTCTACCTCTGAAAATGACCACAAAGATCTTGGACAAGAAGCGACATTACCCAATAACCATGTTGTGATGAGGGAGTGAGGCAACACAAAGACAATGTTAAGGTTGACTTGTGCTAATTCTTTTTCTCTCTCTCTAAGAGCTGTTTGTTTCCATTAAGTAAATTATTTAGAAAAACACATAATTCTTAGGTACCCTCTGAATTAATGTCCCCTTGCGGAAGTTGTAAACTTTCGAGTATAGGTCCCACAATGGTCAATACCAAACAGCTGTTGAAAATGAAATATTATTCAAGTCAATGTATTCACTTGGTTTCTTTTAAATGGGCCACCTAACTTTGAGAAGAAAATGAGAATGCCTGTTTTTTTGCGTTGGAGGTTGAATCCCATGGACGCTCCAGACGTATTGAATGACACTAGACAAAGGAAGAGAGGATGTTGGAGGGGAGGACAGACAGGTATTAATGATAKTCAAGGTTGGGCTCAATTAATTTCCACTCGGTCAATTCAGGGAACAAAGAGGAAATTAAATTCATGAATTGGTAAAACAATTCTCAGTGAAGATAATGGACCATCCATCAATGTACATTCCATTCCTGAATTGAATTCAGTTGAAATGATCCCAACCCTGACACAACATTTAGGATTTTCTTCACAAGTCGTTTTTCTAAACCAAGACATTCAGCTAGTGATCAGATTAATATGAGTGTGATTCATAGTCTTCATAAAGCCATGAGAAACATAGGACAGGTGGGTGTGATTCATAGTCTTCATAAAGCCATGAGAAACAATAGCGACAGCGGTGGGTGTGATTCATAGTCTTCATAAAGCCATGAGAAACATAGGACAGGTGGTGTGATTCATAGTCTACAACATATTCATAAAGCCATGAGAAACATAGGACAGGTGAGTGATTCATAGTCTTCATAAAGCCATGAGAAACATAGGACAGGTGTGTGATTCATAGTCTTCAAAAGCCATGAGAAACATAGGACAGGTGAGTGATTCATAGTCTTCATAAAGCCATGAGAAACATAGGACAGGTGAGTGATTCATAGTCTTCATAAAGCCATGAGAAAACATAGGACAGGTGAGTGATTATAGTCTTCATAAAGCCATGAGAAACATAGGACAGGTGAGTGATTCATAGTCTTCATAAAGCCATGAGAAACATAGGACAGGTGAGTGATTCATAGTCTTCATAAAGCCATGAGAAACATAGGACAGGTGAGTAGTTCATAGTCTTCATAAAGCCATGAGAAACATAGGACAGGTGAGTGATTCATAGTCTTCATAAAGCCATGAGAAACATAGGACAGGTGTAAAAAACATAGAAACAGAAACATAGGACAAGGAAAACAGACATTGTGGTAATAAACATATAGATCAGACTCCTAATTTGGGAAGTGTGTTTGGAGTGTTGCACACGTATGGATCTCAAGTTAGGATTCAGCCCATAGAGAGCTACCTATGATCACTGAACTGACAACCACACCGTCTGGAAAGTAAAGAACATTAAGGGGAAATGATAAGTACCTATAAAGCTGAAGAGCAAAATAATAAGTAAAAGACATTGCTTGGATCAACGCAAATTCCTTCTATAGTTAGAGTTAGAAGTTAGAGTTCCTACATTCAGATATCTACTAATCTTCCTTATAGACAAGGTAATCTGGAGCTGTTTATAAATTAAATAAAGAAGTCCTTAATGGAAATGATGAGGCAAAATGCACAACACTTGAGGGACTGTTTTTTAAAATGTGGGTTGGTTGGATGAATGCATGGATATTGCATTATACCAATTACACCACATACATCCAAATTAACCTCCTGCAAAGTCGACAGATCAAAGGAAAGAAAAACAGGCAGATCACACCTTTTACACCGAAATACAATCTAGTCTGATGTGTAATCCTGTCTCTTGCATGGTTTACACCTTGTGCTAACATGTGGGTCTTGTGATCTGATCAATACGATCCAATCACTATCTGATCAATGTTTGTCGTGTCTATACATGGTGTAAAAATGTGTCTGTTATCCGTCAACTGTGTCCACAATTTGACCAGATTTCCTGGTGCCTCCCTGTATGCTAATTATTTGACAGTCATTCTTTCACAATAATATTAATTAATGAATTTCTTAAGATGACTACTGATGCTATAAGTCAATGGTGCTAGCGGTCAATGATTTTAGTGGCCGATATAATGATGATTTAAATGGTTTGACCTTCCAGATCTGTTTACACTTGATTGATATCCAGATACAATGGGTCCTTGACTACCACCGGAGGTGGTCAGGAAGATCTAATCACAATCAAATCACAATTAGTCTTTTAATCATCTACACCTGACAAAAACACACAAAAAAGTAGGCCTATGTTAGGAAATAGAAAGGAAATAAAAATGTCTTCCTTCATGAGATGCAGAACCTACAACAAGAGAACAAAAGAAACCAAGTAAAATGAGAGTAGTTATTTGTACAAAGCAACACTGCAGATCCTTATTTGGCAGTCTGATCAGACCTAGGGACAGAGAAATTGTTTTATTGGTAAGGTGACCAAAACCGGATGTCTCAAATGTCACTGTTGCAGGTTATACTCGAAGGTTTACAACTTTCCAGAAGCGCACACACTGGAAAATAAATGTAACTATTTTTCTTTTGTGTGTCCCTTTTTACCTTGGTTTGTCATCTCAGAAATTGGCATGGCTGCGTCATTGTAATGCTCTGAATAAAATGTCGATCTCATTGAAAATAAGGAGCATACAGACAGTCTTCTCCGGGCAGTTTGAAACACAATTGATCACAGACTGTGTCGAGCCAAACAAAGCAGCAAGATAAAGAAATAGATTACGGCCAGCATTAAATCAGATTAAGGGTAACCCGTGTTAGCCGACAAACGCATGGCTCTTGTTCAGGCGGTGTTGGAGGTATAACTGGGGTATGAGCTGTCAAATTAGTGAGCTGCTGCTCTTGTGGTCATTGTCAAAAACCATCCCTTCTTTCCCTACCGCATTAGTAGTTCAAAACGGTGATTTAATGTGTAGACTATATCAATATAAATAAAAAGAATGACACTATATAAAAAGAATGACACTCAAATGTAAAATCATTCAACGAAATTCATAGCCCACGTTACACATAAAAAAAATATATAACAAAAATCAATTATATTCTTTATGTGTTCATTAAATACTGCTTGCCAGCTAATGATCATGTTTGAAGAAGTGAAGTAGTCTATACTGAATTAAGAAGACAAACGAGTATGCAGCCTGACACTTGAATAAGAGTCATGCGGTTGTCGGCTAGCACGGTTCTGATTGAATCCTGGACTAAGATCATGAGGTAGTAGTGAAAAGGATGTAAAGAAATATTAAATTAACAACTAATACAACAACAAAAGTCAAATAAAAAGGTCAGTGGGTCAGGCGCCTCAGTGTTGGCTCCCCCACTCCCCAACACACAAACACGCACATAGACAAACACACGTATTGTTGATGCTTAATTGCATTTCTGGGCAGGCAAAGGTGCATTTCAACATGCTCATTTTGATGATGGTGAGTGGACTGTTTTTTGTTGTGTGCCGTTAATGGATGGCAGAAACTCACTCCCAGGCGCACCAGTTGCATTGGCAGTGGAGAGAACTACGTGAGTGGGAGTAGAAATATTGGTTACGTCATGGAGTTGGCTGAGAACTGAGGAGCGACGTCGCGCAGCACCCTGAAAGGAACCACTTCTCTTGAAGGTACTCACTACCTCCATCTGTTGGAGAAGAGAGAGAGGATATTACAGAGAGGACATGACAGTCGTGCAGTAACTCATGTCAGTTGGTAGGGGGCCCTGTGATGCATATTGGAGGGAACCAGCACGCAGAATGAATCACGTTTAAAGGGATGGTATAGTAGAACGTTTTGTAGAGGTCATGTTCCACTATGGAGGTATCAAAAGCATGTATTAGATACAAAAAGGCATTTTAATAGACAATCCTAATCCAATTTAGAACTCTGTTTTTAATCAATGATGTTGCCCTCAAAATATGGACTGGTAATGTTTTTCTATGTCTCATCTAGATGTTGGTGTGTGTACAAGAAAGACAACAATTACAACTCTTGTAAAATATTTTGTATACTTGTTTTTAGGATTGATTAACAATGAACAAAGGATACATCAAAAATAATGACAGAATCTGTAATAATAGCAATGACATGAGGAAGAAGGAGAAAAAGTATTATAGTGAGAAATCTGAACATGCAATGGAATCAAAATTACTCTTATAGGTTACAACAATATACATAATGATGTTTGTCCTATCGATAAATACAGTGCCTTCAGTAAGTATTCACACCCCTTGAAACTTTGTAACATAACACATTTAGTTGTGTTACAAAGTGGGATTAAAATGGATTTAATTGTAATGTTTTGTCATCAATCTACACAAAATACTCTGTAATGTTAAAAGTGGAAGAAAAATGTGAACATTTATACAAAATAAAACACTGAGTCAATACATGTTAGAAACAACTTTGGCAGCGATTACAGCTGTGAGTCTTTTTGGGTAAGTCTTCAAGAGCATTGTACACCGGGATTGTACAATATTTGCCCCTTATTCTTTTCCAAATTCTTCAAGCTCTCTTAAGTTGGCTGTTGATAATTGCTAGACAGACATTTTCAAGTCTTGCCATAGATTTTCAAGCCGATTTAAGTCAAAACTGTAACTTGGCCACTCAGGAACATTCAATGCCATCTTGGTTAGCAAGTCTCTTGGTTAGATTTGGCCTTGTGATTTAGGTTATTGTCCTGCTGAAAGGTGAATTTGTCTCCCAGTGTCCATTGGAAAGCAGACTGAACCAGGTTTTCCTATAGGATTTTGCCTGTGCTTAGCTGTATTCTATTTTTGTTTTCAGGACAAAAAGTTTATTTCTTTGCCACATTTACTTAAGTGTCTTGTTGCAAACAGGATGCATGTTTTGGAATATTTTGATTCTGTACAGGCTTCCTTCTTTTCCCTCTGTCAATTAGGTTAATATTGTGGCATAACTACAATGTTGTTGATCCATCCTCAGTTTTCTCATATCACAACCATTAAAATCTGTAACCGTTTTTAAATCCCCACTGGCCTTATGGTGAAATTCCTGAGCGGTTTTCTTCCTCTCCGGCAACTGGAAGGAAGGTTAGGAATGATGCCTGTATCTTTGTAGTGACTGGGTGCCCTTCTTTGCAAGGCATTGGAAAACCTCCCTAGTCTTTGTGGTCGAATCTGTTCTTGAAAAACCATTACTTGATTGAGGGACCTTACAGATAATTGTACAGTATGTGTGGGTTACAGAACTGGGGGTAGTCATAAAAAATCATGTTAACCACTATTATTGAACATAATTGAGTCCATGCAACTTATGTGATTTGTTAAGTACAATGTTACTGTTGAATTTATTTAGGCTTCCATAACAAAGGGGTTGAATACTTATTGACTCAAGATATTTCAGCTTTTCATTTTTAATTAATACAAAAAAATCTATAAAACCAAAATTCCACTTTGACATTATGGGGTATTGTGTGTAGGGCAGATCCACAAAATTCAAGCTGTAACACAACAAAATGTGGAAAAAGTAAAGGGGTGTGAATATTTTCTGAAGGCACTGTATAGGAAAACGTCTTTGGTATCTGACAGAATGATCCAAACCCATTGTATTTTAAATAAGATTGCATAAAATAGAACTTTTTTGAATGAGAATATTATGTGCATGTTTTACTCTGTTCACATCACTGGTTCATATCATATAAGAAAACAAGGAATTAATTGTGGTGAAATGAATTAAGGCATCAAAAGGTGAATAAAGAGATACACAAATCAACAGAGATGAGTCGAGCAAGCAAAAAAAGACTCCTCTTCATAGGACAGTACAGTACATACTACAGTATAGCCCTTGTTGGAGAAAGACAAGGGACAGGGAATTGTGGAGCCCAATGCACTGTACCTGAGTTTGAATGCGATTGAGGCCCCTGAACCAGAGGATCTGCCCTCGACGCAGCTCCCTCTCGGCATGGTCAATCTCTTGCTCATCATCTGCCATGTCATCATCAATCATCTCCTCCTTACCGAGCGCATGACCCGCCTCCTTCAGACAGGGCAGGCGGCTGGTGGGTACCGTGGTGATGAGCTGTTTGGGTCAGGGTCAGTGTTAGTTGACAAGGAGAAGAACACAACTTGTAAAACAAAGGGTTTCGGTCTGGTGGGTCTTACATGCTGACCAGACGTCTGCGTGCGCCATCGTGCGCATGTTGATTTTGTCCACCCACACCAGACACGATCAGGACACGCAGGTTGAAATATCAAAACGAACTCTGAACCAACTATATTAATTTGGAGACAGGTTGAAAAGCATTAAACATTTATGGCAATTTAGCTAGCTAGCTTGCTTTTGCTAGCTAATTTGTCCTCGGATATAAACATTGGGTTGTTATTTTACCTGAAATGCACAAGGTCCTCTACACCGACAATTAATCCACAGAAAAAAGGGTAAACAGAGTTTGTTTCTAGTTATCTCTCCTCCTTCAGGCTTCTTCTTCTTTGGACTTTATATGGCGGTTGGCAACCAAATTTAAGGTGCATTATCACTACCAACTGGACTGGAGTGGGAACCTCAGTTCATCTTTCAATCACCCACATGGGTATAGGCTCCTAAAAACCAATTAGGAGATGGGAGAGGCAGGACTTGCGTGTCCTGATCGCGTCTGGTGTGGGTGGACAAAATCAACAGTCTGGCAGTCTGGTCAGCATGTTAGGCAGTCCTTCCTGTGTAAAAGCCAACTAAAGACTAGGTTATGGATATGTGGGTTTGTCTATGTCAAAGACCTTAATTGGTTCTTGACACAAAACCACTGTAGAACCACAGTTTGAGTAACACATTTACACATTAACTCCAGCATAAGTACCTGTCCCCACAGCAGCTCTCCTACTCCCACGAGCAGACACCACAGCCACTGCTCCACATTGAGTGGTGTGCAGCTGAAAGGTTTCCCCCCAAACTGCACAATCACAAACTGTACAGAACAAGACACAGGATGAGAGAGATTTGATCACAAAAAGTGGTTGCCATTGGTTAGCACAACATATCCTGTGAGACAATAATTAAGTAGGAATGATTATTAGGTACAGTATATGACATGGTTGAATAACATTACTAGTGTTGCTATAATGTAAAGCAAGGATGGGCAACTGGCGGCTTGTAGGCCGCATGCTCCTCTTTTGAAAAGGGTCTGAATTTACTGTTGCGAGTTAGAATAGCAGAGGGGTATGGATGTGGGTACGTAGACCTGTGAGCAACTACAGCCCCTCATGATGAGTTTTATATTTTTTGTGGTCCTCACCCCCATCAAAGTTGCCCATCCCTGAACGTATAAGAAGGAAACGCTTATGGTCCTCTTACCTGCATTAAAAAAGTCCCCAGCACAATACTGCAGAAAATAGGGTTGTGGAATATGCCGTCAAAAACGTTCCTTTCACCGTGGATCTTACGGGCATTGATCTCGTTGAACAGTTGCATGAGCACAAAGGTGTTGAAGATGATAGTGTAGTGCTCGGAGGGGGGAGAGTGCAGAGGGGCGTTGCGTCCACTATCAATGTTGAAGATGTTCTCTCCTGAGATGGAGAGGAACACAAAAAAGATAAGGGGACAATAGAGTCACAGGTTGAAAAGAAAACCTATACTTATACCTATAAAGATATACTTCCTACTTCCAAGCAAAGGCATACTAAATGATCATGTAAAACGCTACAAGCTAAACCTTTTTGTCCCTCACTAATGCCTTTTCTTACACCCTCCCTTCCTCTTCCCCCACCTCCAGTCTCTGTCCCTCCTCCCATCTCCAGTCTCCGTCCCGCCTCCCATCTCCAGTTTCCATCCCTCCTCCCATCTCCAGTCTCCGTCCCTCCCATCTCCAGTCTCTGTCCCTCCCATCTCCAGTCTCCGTCCCTCCCATCTCCAGTCTCTGTCCCTCCTCCCATCGCCAGTCTCTCCCTCCTTCCATTCCAGTCTCCAGTCTCATCCTCCCATCTCCGTCTCATCCCTCCTCCCATCTCCAGTCTCTGTCCCTTCCTCCCATCTCCATGCCCTCCGTCCCTCCTTCCATCTCTCAATCTCCTTCCCTCATTCCTCCTCCCATCTTCAGTCTCCGTCTCTCCTCCCATCTCCTGCCTCTGTCCGTCCTCCCATCTCCTGAGCCTCTGTCCCTGCCCATCTCCAGTCTCCGTCTCTCATCCCATCTCCAGTCTCCGTCCCTCCTCCAGTCTCCATCCTCCTCCGATCTCAGCCTCTGTCCCCTCCCATCTTCAATCTCCCATCCCTCCCACCTCCTCCGCATCTTCCGTAATTTCTCCATCTCAGTCTCTGTCCTCCTCCATCTCCAGTCTCCATCCCTCTCCCATCTCCAGTCTCCGTCCCTCCTCCCATCTCCAGTCTCCATCCCTCCTTCCATCTCCAGTCTCATCCCCTCCTCCATCTTCAGTCTCCGTCCCTCCTCCCATCTCCAGCTTCCTTCCCTCCTCCCATCTCCAGTCTACGTCCCTCCTCCCTTCTCCAGTTCTCCGTCCCTCCTCCCATCTACAGCCTCCGTCCCCTCCCATCTCCAGTCTCCATCCCTCTCCCATCTCCCAGTCTCTCCTCCTCCCATCTCCAGTCTCTCCGTCCCTCCTCCCATCTCCAGTCTCTGTCCCTCCTCCCTTCTCCAGTCTCCGTCCCTCTCCCATCTATGCCTCCGCCCCTCCTCCCATCTCCAGTCTCCGTTTCCGCCTCCCATCTCCAGTTCCGTCTCTCCTCCCATCTCCAGTCTCCGTCCCTCCTCCATCTCCAGTCTCCGTCCCTCTTTCATCTCCAGTCTCATCCCTCATCCCTCCTCCCATCTTCAGTCTCCGTCTCTCCTCCCATCTCCAATCTCCGTCCCTCCTCCCATCTCCAGTCTTGTCCATCCTCCCATCTCCAGCCTCCGTCCCTCCTCCCATCTCAGCTCCGTCCCTCACCCATCTCCAGTCTCCGTCCCTCCTCATCTCCAGTCTCTCCCTCCTCCCATCTCCAGTTTCCATCCCTCCCCATCTCCAGCCTCCGTCCCTCCTCCCATCTCCAGTCTCCGTTCCTCCCATCTCAATCTCCGTAATTTCTCCCATCTCCAGTCTCTGTCCTCCCTCCCATCTCCATCTCCGTCTCTCTCCCATCTCCAGTCTCCGTCCCTCCTCCCATCTCCAGTCTCCGTCCCTCCTTCCATCTCCAGTCTTATCCCTCATCCCTCCTCCCATCTTAAGTCTCCGTCCCTCCTCCCATCTCCAGCCTCCGTCCCTCCTCCCATCTCCAGTCTCCGTCTCTCCTCCCATCTCCAGCCTCTGTCCTTGTCCCATCTAAAGTCTCCGTCCCTGCTCCCATCTCCAGTCTCTACCCTCCCCCCTAGTCTCCAGTCTCGCACCTCCTCCTCCTTTGTGCGTACCTGCAAACAGCAGGGTGAAGATAATGGTGAGCTGGTAGATGGCATGGCCCAGGATGTTCTTCATCATGGTCCGGGAGATGAGGGGGTTGTTGCGGCCATAAGGCTTCCTCAGGAGCAGGGACTCAGTGGGCGGCTCAGTGGCTAGGGCCAGGGAGGCAAAGGTGTCCATGATCAGGTTCACCCATAACATCTGGACAGCCTTCAGGGGAGAGTCCTGGAGGGGGGAGAGAGAGGGAGGGGGTATGGAGAAGGAGATGTAAGGAGCGAGGGAGGTAGAGGGAGAGAAAGAGGCAGAGAGAGGGGAGGAGGCAGGCAGAGAGAGGGAGGTAACAGGGAGAGAGGCAGAGAGGTAAAGAGAGAGAAAGAGAGGTAGGGAGAGATAATTTTGCTTTAAAGCTTGTTTGGAATGTCCGTAGACCGTTACCTACACTACCGTTCAAAAGTTTAGGGTCACCGCAAAACACCAGTCTCAACGTCAACAGTGAAGAGGATGCTGGCCTTCTAGGCAGAGTTCCTCTGTCCAGTGTCTGTGTTCTTTTGACCATCTTAATCTTTTATTTTTATTGGCCAGCCTGAGATATGGCTTTTTCATTGCAACTCTGCCTAGAAGGCCAGCATCCCGGAGTCACCTCTTCACTGTTGACGTTGAGACTGGTGTTTTGTGGGTACTATGTATTGAAGCTGCCAGTTGAGGACTTGTGAGGCATCTGTTTCTCAAATTAGACACTCTAATGTACTTGTCCTCTTGCTCAGTTGTAAACCGGGGCCTCCCACTCCTCTTTCTATTCTGGTTAGGGCCAGTTTGCTCTGTTCTTTGAAAGAAGTAGTACACGGCGTTGTACGAGATCTTCAGTTTCTTGGCAATTTATCGCATGGAATAGCCTTCATTTCTCAGAACAAGAATAGACTGACGAGTTTCAGAAGAAAGGTCTTTGTTTTTGTCCATGTTGAGCCTGTAATCAAACCCACAAATGCTGATGCTCCAGATACTCAACTATTCTAAAAAAGGCCAGTTGTATTGCTTATTTAATCAGAACAACAGTTTTCAGCTGTGCTAACATAATTGCAAAAGGGCTTTCTAATGATCAATTAGCCTTTTAAAATGATAAACTTGGATTAGCTAACACAACGTGCCATTGGAACACAGGAGTGATGGTTGCTGATAATGGGCCTCTGTACGCCTATGTAGATATTCCATAAAAAATCTGCCGTTTCCAGCTACAATAGTCATTTACAACATTAACAATGTCTACACTGTATTTCGGATCAATTTGATGTTATTTTAATGGACAAAAAAAGGTGCTTTTCTTTCAAAAACAAGGAAATGTATAAGTGACCCCAAACTTTTGAACAGTAGTGTAGATCTTTGACCATTTCCTAGTGAGTTACTTACAGTAAGTGGTCCATTTGGAATTTACACAACAGTGAATTGTGGTGTGGTGTGGAGTGCGAGAGTCAGAGATGGAGTGAGTACCTGTGTGATACAGGCGCCGGTGAAGGCCACGATGACAGCCACCACGTTGACAGTGAGCTGGAACTGGAGGAACTTGGAGATGCTGTCATAGACGTTGCGGCCCCACATGACTGCCTTCACAATGCTAGAGAAGTTGTCATCAGTCAGGATGATGTCAGAGGCTTCCTTGGCTACGTCAGTACCAGCGATGCCCTACACAGAGCCACAAAAAATAGCCACTTTAAATGTACACTGCTTTGAAAAGTATTCACAGGTCTCACATTAAAAAAACAATACATGTCAGTAATACCTATTTATGTGCATGATAGTTACATAGTAGTAATGTATTGTAAGTACTAATGTAACAATACTAAAGTACATACCATGCCTATGTAACTATATTGTAAATACATAGGGTACATTTAGTGAAATGTAGCGTTAAGTATGGGATTTAATATCTCCCCAAATGTACTATTACTAAAGATGTGTGTCATCACCATCATCATCATCATCATCATAATCATCATTTAGATGACTCACCATGGCAAAGCCAACATCGGCCTTCTTCAGGGCAGGTCCGTCGTTTGTCCCGTCCCCTGTCACTGCCACTACCTGCCGCTGCTCCAGTACGGTGCTGTCTATGATGCCTGCAGGAAGAGAAAGTTATCATTGGAAATTATAGAGATGCATGGTTTACCATCTGTTTACAAAAATAGTACTGTAGCTTTGAGTGGAGTTTCTCTGACCCACCTTTGACCAGTGTATGTTTGTCTGTAGGTGAGGACCTAGCCAGAACTCTTAGTTTGGGCCAAACCTTATCAATGCGCTCCTGCTCAACCTGTAAGAAATAACGATTGTATTATAGGGGTATCCACAGAAACTGTTGAGTCTTGTAACACTGAGTTATTGAAGCTAATGAATTGAGTCAGGGCACTTGCATTTTTTGTCAGTAAAAGAGTATCAAACAATACATGAATGACGAATTCTACCTCTCCTTTCTCATTTCTGATTCGTCGGTTGAATTCCTTCCCGTCTATACACAGGAAGTCATCCCCAGGCTGGATGATGCCACACTTGGCAGCGATGGCGCGCGCTGTGTTGATGTTGTCACCTGTCACCATACGCACAGTGATACCTGCCCGCTGGCATTTCTTGATAGCATCTGGGACCTGGTTAGAAAAGACACCAGAGTTTTGCTAAAGCCTTGGCACACCCTCTTACTAGCTGATGTACATGATACTACAGAGAAATTATTGAATATTTACTAAACCTACAACTATAACAAAACCTATCATTTGGAAACCCCGAATTAAAATCTTGCAACATTGTGATTTGTCAAAATGATCAGTGACAAAAAATCAAGGCACTGGAACAATGTTCCTTGTTAGTTGTCGCATCCCAGTCTGTTGACAGACGCTACGGTGCCATTTATGTTATGTGTGTCTGTCCATGAGAGATTACAATACCTATAACTATATACCTACTGTATAACAAAACCTGTTGTGTCATCCTACTGTGCCAGCCCTTCCATAAGGGCAAGCTTCTCCCCACTCTAATCCTAGGTTTTTACAAGTTCTTATTTAGACATTTTTCAACGGAATTATCCACTTGAAACGAAGAGCAAGTAACAGACAATTGTCATCCCTGTGGAAAAACTCCACTCCAAATCTACCTACATCTGTGAAAACAAATGCACCCCAATAGAGAATCCCTCTGCGTAAGGTCTTGGTTACCTCTGGGCGGACAGGGTCCTCGATGCCCACCACTGTGATACAGATGAGGTCACTGACGATGCCAGCCTCGTCCTCCCAGTCAGGCTCAGGGCTGGCCGGCAGGTCCTTGTAGGCCACGCAGATGGTGCGCAGGCCGTCGCAGGCCATGGGCTCGATCACCTTCTTCACCATCTCGTCCCTGTCCCGCGGGCGGAAACCCCGTGGATCGCCACCACCAGCCATGATAGAGGAGCATCTGACAGACAGAGAGTCAGGACACAGATGCTCTGTATGTTAGGGCACAATATTAATGTTTGTCATTTTGTTTTGATCATCAATTCTCATTCAAGGCCCACTTTATCTTGAGGCCCCTACCACCCCTTTCTCTATCAAAGCTGTAGCCTCTATCAAATCCAACTTTGGGCTTTATTCAATCCGTATTGCGGAAGTTCCGCATTACAGCGTGATTTAAATTGAAAGGCAATGTTCTCGCGTTAGAGGAGACTGCATTCACGGTAAATGCTGCATATGTTGGCTCAATCGGAATTTACCTTTACAATTCTATCAAGCTTCAGCAATACGGATTGAATAGAGCCCTTTATTTGTATGCGTGATTCACAGGGAAACTACTTTTCCTACTTGTCATGACAAGGCAGGCAGACAAGGCAGGCCGTCTCCAGCCTGAGAGTCAGACTCACTTCTTGAGCAGGATCTCAGAGGCCCCCTTGCTGTAGAGGCGGAAGGATCCATCAGGCAGCTGCACCACCGTGCTCATGGACTTGCGCACAGAGTTGAAGGTGTAGACCTTGTAGAGCTTCTCCTCAGGGATCTGTTCCCTCACAGGGGCATAGTCCCTCTTCAGGTCCAGGATGAAGCCAAGTAGTGCACACTCTGTCTTGTTGCCCACCTGCTTGGGTAGGCCTCCCTCCTTATCCGGGGGCTAAGGGATAAAAGATCCCATGTTTTTGCTCAATAAGTGTGGAGGAAAAAGACAGAATAGGAGACTGGGCAAAATGCACATTTGTATGTAAATTTGTATGTAAATTCTGAATTCTATGAATGGCTTATATATGTTGTGTTAACATGAACAAAATAAATGTCCATCCAAATGGCCAATAAAGATGTAAATGTCTTTGCCAGTTAACCAGAAAATAACCAGAAAAGATAATGTTGTGTCCCTTTACCATTCCGCATTGCAGACATTATCCACAATATAAATGTGGGAGCAAGCCAAGGTTGCTAATTCGACAGAAGAAATGGACATTCTAAAACCAAGCATTCAACAATGTGCAGGTATCTATCTATCTTTCATAATCCACCCTCTCACCATAATCTTGGAGGTGTAGGCGCTGTTGACAGCTATGGCGTTGACGAGCGTGTCCAGCACTTTAGGATTCATCTGGTCAGGGTGTGGGACCTTGTGGAAGTGCTGGTCGCCCGCGTAGGCCTGCACCACGGTCATTCGGTTGGTAGTGAGGGTGCCTGTCTTGTCGGAGCAGATGGCCGTGGCATTGCCCATGGTCTCACAGGCATCCAGGTGGCGCACCAAGTTATTGTCCTTCATCATTTTCTACAGGTAAGGAGGAGGAAACAGACGGAGAGGGATCTTACTGTTAGGCCTCCACCTGAGATACTACAATACAATTCAGCTGCATGTACAATATATAGTATAGTGTAATCGTGCCTTGATTTTGCCATATGGGGGATATTCGAGCAAAAACACGATTTAAAACTTCTTGTCAATAGGGGGGCGCTGTTTTCACTTTGGAAAAAATCGTGCCCAAATTAAACGGCCTCGTACTCTGTTCTAGATCATACAATATGCATATTATTATTACTATTGGATAGAAAACACTCAGAAGTTTCTAAAACTGTTTGAATTATATCTGTGAGTAAAACAGAACTCATTTGGCAGCAAACTTCCATACAGGAAGTGAAAAATCTGAAAACGAGGCTCTGTTTCAGGGCCTGCCTATTCAACTGGCTTTTATTTATCGATATGTATGCACTTCATACGCCTTCCACTAGATGTCAACAGGCAGTGGAAGGTTGAATGGGGTGTCTAGCTTGATCTGAGGCCGAATAAGAGCTTTTGGAGTGACAGGTCCGGTATTTTCTTTGTCTTCGACCTGTCTCTTATACACATCTAGATGTGTATAAGAGACAGGCACAATGCTAGCCAAGGTTGCTAATTCGACAGAAGAAATGGACATTCTAAAACCAAACAACGATTTATTCTGGAAATAGGACTCCTTGTACAACATTCTGATGGAAGCTCAGCAAAAGTAAGACAACATTTATGATGTTATTTCGTATTTCTGTGTAATATGTTGATGCCTATTCTCCGCCGTGTTGGTGAGCGCTGTCTCACAATAACCCAAGCTGTATGTTGTGGTAAAGTTATTTTAAAAAATCTAACACAGCGGTTGCATTAAGAACCAGTGTATCTTTCATTTGCCATACAACAAGTATTTTTATGTAAAGTTTATGATGAGTTCTTTGGTCAGATTAGGTGAGTGTCCAAAATATCTCCGGACATTCTGGGGAATTGTTGCTACGTATTCACAATGTCTAACCACGATTTGCAGCTCTAAATATGCACATTTTCGAACAAAACATAAATGTATTGTATAACATGATGATATAAGACTGTCATCTGAAGAAGTTGTCCAAAGGTTAGTGATTAATTTTATATCTCTTGCTGGTTTTTGCGAAAGCTACCTTTGTGGTGAATAAATGCCTTTGTGTGTTTGGCTATTGTGGTAAGCTAATATAATTCTATATTGTGTTTTCGCTGTAAAACACTTAATAAATCGGAAATATTGGCTGGATTCACAAGATGTTTATCTTTCATTTGCTGTACACCATGTATTTTTCATAAATGATGAGTATTTATGTATTTCACGTTGCTCTCTGTAATTATTCTGGCTGCTTTGGTGCTGTTTTTGATGGTGGCTGCAATGTAAAACTATGATTTATACCTCAAATATGCACATTTTCGAACAAAACATAAATGTATTGTATAACATGTTATAAGACTGTCATCTGATGAAGTTGTTCAAGGTTAGTGATTAATTTAATCTCTATTTTGTCGGTTTTGTGAAAGCTACCTATGCGGTGGAAACATGGTGAAAATATGCGGTTGTGTGTTTKGCTATTGTGGTTAGCTAATAGAAATACATATTGTGTTTTCGCTGTAAAACATTTAAAAAAATCGGAAATGATGGCTGGATTCACAAGATGTTAATCTTTCATTTGCTGTATTGGACTTGTGATTTCATGAAAATTATATTATATGATATCCCTGTCCCGTTAGGCTAGGCTATGCTAGTCAGCTTTTCTGATGAGGAGGATCCCGGATCCGGGAGGGTGATGAAGTAGAGGTTAACATGATTGTCACATAATGTCTACAGCAGCGCGCACGCACACACAAGCGCGCACGCACGCACGCAAGCGCGCACGCACGCACGCACGCACGCACGCACGCACGCACGCACGCACACACACACACACACACAGTTTATCACCCTTACCTTGACAGAGTAGGCCAGTGATATAGTAACAGCCAGTGGCAGCCCCTCAGGCACAGCCACCACCAGCACTGTGACGCCGATGATGAAGAACTTGACAAAGTACTGCACATAGACAGGTGTACACTCAGTGAGCCACTCCCGGCCCTGCACCACAAAGGTCTCAATCACAAAGTACATCACCAGGATGATCACTGTGATGGCTGACATGACCAGACCTGAGGAAGAGGACAGACAGACACACAGACATGGCWACTTAGATCAAAGAACAATGTGAAGAGTTTGTCGGTAGTAGAGAATGCACTGCTAGCCAACCTTGTGCATACACAGGTCAAGTCAGAGTGAACAAGCAGGCCAGCAAAACATTTATTATGAACGCTGAAAGTTTAGAGTCAGCCCTCACCTGCCTTCCCGATCTGCACGGCCAGTTTAGTGAGTTTGCCCTGGAGCACAGACTTCTCTTTTTTAGGCACGTTGCCCTTTTTCTTCTCCGCTTCCACCTCCCCACCTTCAGCGCTCTTCAGGGGCTGCATCTCCATGGCAACAGCCTCATCCTGTTTCTTGGCTAAGGTTGGGGGTTGTCACAAAGTTAGGGAGTGGTTAGGACGGTTAGAGAAAAGCCAAGAGGTGTAGTGGGCGTTTCGGCACAAAATGGCTGCCATGCTTCCCCCAGGTGGGTTCTACAGCTACAGTATGCAACTGTAACAGGATGTAAAGCACTTATGAGACCTAATGAAAAGGGCTGTATACATACAACCCATTATTATCAAATGTACAGGTAATATGTTTTCAACATAAATCAAGATATTGCTTCCATCTTATTTGAGTAAAAAAATATTGCTTCCATCTTAAGTAAAATGTTTGAAAATATTTTGTATAAATTATTACCTCATGCCATCTGTTGTTTGCATAGTTCCCCAAAGGATTAACATAAAGTAGCCTACTTGAAATTATGGATGATTCCTCTGCCTTGGAATCCCCCTGTTTCTTACCTTTGTTCTGATTGTTTTCCAGTGTCCCATCTTGCTTGCCTGTGATTAGGCGAGAGAGAGACAAATATCTAGACTGATACAGCTGAATGTGACAGACATATTGCTGCATGGGAGGCAAACATTGCTCCCATTTTAACCCCCCTAAAGGAGTAAAAATCGAATGGGAAAATGAATAGACAAAATGAAAGTGACAGAAACGTGTGAAGAAATCGCCATGACTTATATCAACATGTTAAACTTAATTTTCAAAATATTTTACAGTTTGTTCTTTTTTTCCCAATTACATTAGGGGTCCACAATCTCCCATGGGAGTCCCATGGAATATCTCTAGCAAACCCCTTCACCAATCTAACTAGTCTAGTAGGGGAAACACCTACCATTCGTGATGCTGATCTGTTTTGCTTCGACTGCAGGGGTATTATTGCCCTCTGATGAGATAGTGGTTTGGGATTTGAGATAGGGACAGGGACAATAAGAGATTTTATCAAATTAAGAGACAAAAACAATCAAAACAGTAAAAAGGATGAGCAACAGAAACAACAAACAAGGAATGGAAAAAAAATGAATGTATGAGACCTTAGGAGCAGCAAATAAGTAAACCATTGCATCATGTCTTTCTGTGGTCTTTATTGTGAAGCTTCGTCCTAACCAGAGGCTTCCCCCTCTGTGTAACCCCATCTCCATCTTGCTCTCCCCCTTTCCATTCAAGTATTGATTGCTTTGCATACTCCTATGCTTTTAGATATAATTATTAAGCAGCTAGCTACCACTCTTCATATCAAGGAGAGGGAGACAGGGAGAAAAGTCTCTGCCCATGTACTGTAAATGCACACTGTACAGTTCAGAGATGCTTTGCTCTCTCTTTCTCATAAGCAGAAGTAACATCAGGCCTTGAATGACACAGCTTAATGGAGCATCCCTTCAACACACCTATTAAAACTGCCAATGCATGATACTTATATACATCTGTCTGTGTATATATAGTATAAGAAACAGAAATTGTGAGTCAATCATATGTAAATACATCCATGTATATATGAAAAGTTCCTTTCCAAAACATTATATGCACAGATTTTTCACATTTGTGTTTTTTCATCAGAAGGGAATGCTTATGGGTGTGTAAAATATCACTGGTCTCATATTTTTGTTCATATATTTTAGATGTGTATTAAAATTAGTTTTGTTGCAAAACGATATACAGTTAAAGTTGGAAGTTTACATACACTTAGGTTGGAGTCATTAAAACTTGTTTTTCAACCACTCCAAAAATGTCTTGTTAACAGACTATAGTTTTGTCAAGTCGGTTAGGACATCTACTTTCTACAAAAAAATTGTGGACCTCCACAAGTCTGCTTCATCCTTGGGAGCAATTTCCAAACACCTGAAGGTACCACGTTAATCTGTACAAACAACAGTACGCAAGTATAAACACCATGGGACCACGCAGCCGTCATACCGCTCAGGAAGGAGACGTGTTCTGTCTCCTAGAGATGAACGTACTTTGTGCAAAAAGTGCAAATCAATCCCAGAACAACAGCAAAGGATGTGAAGATGCTGGAGAAACAGGTACAAAAGTATCTATATCCACAGTAAACAAGTCCTATATCGACATTACCTGAAAGGCCGCTCAGCAAGAAGGAGCCACTGCTCCAAAACCACCATAAAAAAGCCAGACTACGGTTTGCAAGCACATGGGGAAAAGATTGTACTTTTTGGAGAAATGTCCTCTGGTCTGATGAAACAAAAATATAACTGTTTGGCCATAATGACAATCGTTATGTTTGGAGGAATAAGAGGGAGGCTTGCAAGCGAAGAACACCATCCCAACCGTGAAGCACGGGGGTGACAGCATCATGTTTGGGGGTACTTTGCTGCAGGAGTGACTGGTGCACTTCACAAAATAGATTGCATCATGAGGCAGGAAAATAATGTGGATACATTGAAGCAACATCTCAAGACATCAGTCAAGAAGTTAAAGCTTGGTCGGAAATGGGTCTTCCAAATGGACAATGACCCAAGCATACTTCCAAAGTTGTGGCAAAATGGCTTAAGGACAACAAAGACAAGGTATTGGAGTGGCCATCACAAAGCCCTGACATCAATCCTATAGAAAATTTGTGGGCAGAACTGAAAAAGCGTGTGCTAGCAAGGAGGCCTGCATACCTGACTCAGTTACACCAGCTCTGTCAGGAGGAATGGGCCAAAATTCACCCAACTTATTGTGGGAATCTTGTGGAAGGCAACCCGAATCGTTAAACAATTTAAAGGCAACGCTACCAAATACTAATTTAGTGTATGTAAACTTCTGACCCACAGGAATGTGATGAAAGAAATGAAAGCTGAAATAAATAATTCTCTCTACTATTATTCTGACATTTCACAGTCTTAAAATAAAGTGGTGATCCTAACTGACCTAAGACATGGAATTGTTACTAGGATGATTAAATGTCAGGAATTGTGAAAACTAACTTCAACTGTATATCCATTGCTTAGCTGGAATGGAATGTTCATATCCTGTATAATTAACATATAAATTCAACTCATATATAAATTCAACTATAGCCTGAGGCTATAGTCTTGTTTAGAGTTAGGCCCGTCCCAAATGGCACCCTATCCCTATATAGCGCACTACTTTTGACAAGAACACAGATCTAATATTACTGTATTGATACAGTTTAAAATACAGTAATCCCTCGTTTATCGCGGGGGTTACGTTCCGAAAATGACCCGGATAAGTGAATCCGCGAAATAGAAAACTTTTTTTTTTTTTACAATTAGCAACTATTACATGTATACAAATACAGTGACTCACGTGTGAGCCGTTTCGTCGACATTATGGTTTAGGAGATGTTCGAAATTACAAGATAATTTGGCCAACTTAATGAAAATTTGCCAAGCTGTTTTATGTACGTACACATAACTGCACGAGACGACAAAATGATAGCACAATTCGTAGCATGTTTGATACAAGAAGCGGGAGTGAGTTTTTAGCGAATCAGAATGCAGAGCACAATGCACCAAAAAAAAAAAAAAATGCATTATGAAAATCCGCGAAATAGCGAATCCGCGATAAGTGAACCGCGAAGTGGCGAGGGATCATGTATAATAACAAAAATGTATGTCACAAATGTATCATTTTGTACAGTTGTAATATTTTCACATTTGACTGTGTAAAACCTTGCACTGCTATTTTTTGTCTCTGAGAGAGAGGAGGATATATCTAATTTGCAACAAAAGTGATTGTTCTCGGAAATAAAACCATCAATTGAAGATTTTTAACAAATACCGGTCTGTCATTGAACATGCCATGATTAGATATGGGGAAAAAAAACACACAATCACTTTTAATAAGTTCTTCAAAAAAAACAAATTACTAACATTTCTGAAAATGGATATATAGCGTTTTGGAATGAAACTCTTCATATCCATTTGAAGCATCCCTGGTATATGTATTGTGTTTCAAATGTACTATATTTGCTTCATACTCACAAAAAATGATACCGACATCTTAATGACATTACACTTCAGCCTGTCTTTTATCTTACCTTTCTTGTCTTTCTTCTCATCTCCCCCCCCCCCTCTCCAGCCCCCAGTAGAGTGAAGATGATTCCAGTTGGAGAGTTGATCCCCACAGCAGTAACTAGCATCTTTCCTGAGCCTTCCATCACATGAGTTCCTAAAGAGATACAAAGATGAAATTCCTAAATAGACATGGGAATAACCCTTAACTTTTTCCACATTTTTGTAACGTTACAGCCGTATTATAAAATTTTATAAATTATTTGTTTGTTTTTCCTCAGCAATCTACACACCCCATTATGAGAAAGAAAAAAACAGGTTTTTAGAAATTTGTGCCAATTTTTGCCAAAACCCCCCCGGAAACATCACATTTACATAAGCATTCAGAACCTTTACTCAGTACTTTGTTGAAGGACTTTTGCCAGCGATTACAGCTCGAGTCTTCTTGGGTATGACGCTACAAGCTTGGCACACCTGTATTTGGGGAGTTTCTCCCATTCTTCTCTGCAGATCCTCTTAAGCTCTGTCAGGTTGGATGGGAGCATCGCTGCACAGCTATTTTCAGGTCCTCCAGAGATGTTTGATCGGGTTCAAGTCCACGCTCTGGCTGGGCCACTCAAGGACATTCAGAGACTTGTCCGAAGTCACTCCTGCGTTGTCTTGGCTATGTGCTTAGGGCCGTTGTCCTGTTGGATGGTGAACCTTCACCCCCGTCTGAGGTCCTGAGTGCTCTGGAGCAGGTTTTCATCAAGGATCTCTCTTATCTTTCCCTTGATCCTGACTAGTCTTGCAGTCCCTGCCACTGAACCCCCCCCCCCCCCCCACACACACACACACACAGCTTGATGCTTCACCACCATGCTTCACTGTAGGGATGGTGCCTGGTTTCCTCCAGATGTGACGCTTGCATTCAGGCCAAAGAGTTCAATCTTGGTTTCACAGAACAGAGAATCTTGTTTCTCATGGTCTGAGACTATTTAGGTGCCTTTTGGCAAACTGCAAGTGGGCTGTCATGTGCCTTTTACTGAAGAGTGGCTTCCGTCTTTCGTTGCTCAGTTTGGCCGGCGGCCAGCTCTAGGAAGAGTCTTGATGGTTCCAAACTTCTTCCATTTAAGAATGATGGAGGCCACTGTGTTCTTGGAGACCTTCAATGCTGCAGAAATTGTTTGTACCCTTCCCCAGATCTGTGCCTTTATACAATCCTGTCTCGGAGCCCTACGGACAATTCCTTTGACCTCATGGCTTGGTTTTTGCTCTGACATACACTATCAACTGTGGGACCTCATGTCCAATCAATTGAATTTACCACAGGTGGACTCCAATGAAGATGTAGAAACATCTCAAGGATAATCAATGGAAACAGGATGCAACTGAGCTCAATTTCGAGACTCATAGCAAAGGGTCTGAATACTTATTTAAATAAGGTATTTCTGTTTTTATTTTGAATAAATTTGCTTTGTCATTATGGGGTATTGTGCTTAGATTGATGAGGGGAAAAAATGATTTAATACATTTTAGAATAAGGCTGTAACATAACAAAATGTGTAAAAAGTGAAGGGGTCTGAATACTTCCGAATGCACTGTATTAATCATGTCGCAACTCAAACAGAAGGGAGAATTTCCATTAATATTGTTTGCAATCAATATGCTGTTCAAAGAAGGTTATTGTGGAAAAATCTGTGTTTATTTCTATGATGTAGACATAGTGGACTGCTAAGTTCACATTACACAGTGACGTCATCTTCGCTGAGACCTAAAAGCCAATTCTCATTCCTGGAGTGACAAGCTCGACTCTTGTTCTAGAGTTTTGCATGGTTGGCTTGAGTGTGGTGTGCATTTGGGAAGGCAGGTTGGAATCCAGAGGCAACGCATAATTACACTCACCAATTACACTCTGGAGCTACTGTAGTTTGTGTTTTTAATCACTGAGTAAGGTCACTTTCCTCTGTTTCTCCTACTGACCGGTGATCTAATTACTTTTGTACAGCAGAGCTCCATTATGTTCCCATTAATTAAAATACTTTATCACAAGAGACCAAGGGTTGTTCAATAACACTGTTCATACTGCCTAATACCAGGGAGTGGAATAGCTCAGAATACTGCTAAATATGTTTGATGTTGATGATTGCTTACATATGTAATGGCTTGGGACTATTATAAACTTGTGCACTAAACCACAGCATGTACATGGTTATAACAAGTAAAGTGAATGTATTTCAACTGGAACTGATACATTCTTATCGGCAGACTCAGCAGCCTTGGTTTCTCTAATGACTGCCTCGCCTGGTTCACTAACTACTTCTCAGATAGAGTTCAGTGTGTCAAATCAGAGGGCCTGTTGTCCGGACCTCTGGCAGTCTCTACAGGGTTCAATTCTCGGGCAGACTCTGTTTTCTGTATATATCTAGGATGTCGCTCATGCTGCGGGTGATTATTTGATCCACCTCTACGCAGACACCATTCTGTATACATCTGGGCCTTCTTTGGACACTGTGTTAACAAACCTCCAAACGAGCTTCAACGCCATACAACACTCCTTCCGTGGCCTCCAAATGCTCTTAAATGCTAGTAAAACTAAATGCATGCTCTTCAACCGATCGCTGTCCGCACCCGCCCACCCAACTTACATCACTACTCTGGACGGTTCTGACTTAGAATATGTGGACATCTATAAATACCTAGGTGTCTGGTTAGACTGTAAACTCTCCTTCCAGACTCACATTAAGCATCTCCAATCCAAAGTTAAATCTAGAATCAGCTTCCTATTTCGCAAACAAAGCCTCCTTCACTCATGCTGCCAAACGTACCCTCGTAAAACTGACTATCCTACCGATCCTTGACTTCGGCGATGTCATTTACAAAATAGCCTCCAACACTCTACTCAGCAAATTGGATGCCGTCTATCACAGTGCCATCCGTTTTGTCACCAAAGCCCCATATACTACCCACCACTGCGACCTGTATGCTCTCGTTGGCTGGTCCTCGTTACATATTCGTTGCCAAACCCACTGGCTCCATGTCATCTATAAGTCTTTGCTAGGTATAGCTCCGCCTTATCTCAGCTCACTGGTCACCATAACAACACCCACCCGTAGCACACGCTCCAGTAGGTATATTTCACTGGTCATCCCCAAAACCAAGACCTAATTTGTCCGCCTTTCCTTCCAGTTCTCTGCTGCCAATGACTGGAACGAATTGCAAAAATCACTGAAGTTGGAGTCTTATATCTCCCTCACTAGCTTTAAGCGTCAGCTGTCAGAGCAGCTTACCGATCACTRCAGCTGTACACAGCCCATCTGTAAATAGCCCATCCATCCAACCAACTACCTACCTCATCCCCATTTTTGTTTTTGTTTTTCTGCTCTTTTGCACACCAGCATTTCTACTTGCACATCATCATCTGCACATATATCACTCCAGTATAAATTGCTAAACTGTAATTACTTCGCCACTCTTAGCCTATTTATTGCCTTACCTCCTTACTTCATTTGCACACACTGTATACAGATTGTTCTATTATGTTATTGACTGTACGTTTGTTTATCCCATGTGTAACTCTGTGTTGTTGTTTTTGTCGCACTGCTTTGATTTATCTTGGCCAGGTTGCAATTGTAAATGAGAACTTGTTCTCAACTGGCCTACCTGGTTAAATAAAGGTGAAATAAATCAAATAAAAAAATAAAAAATTCCACAGCATTTACAGAGTTTGCATTCATCCAATGTGTGGTGGCCTAAACATCAAGTGATGTATGTGCACCTCGAGAGGTAAGTGTGACAGATACTGGAAAAAAACAATCAATGATAACAAAAGGGAATTGTGTATATTGATTGATGAAATCACATCATACATGTTTTTGAACCTGCAGCTGAATACTTTCAATATTTGATCTTCTGCTCCATCACCAATGTGGATTAGGCTGCTACATCACCATCACAACAGCATGATTATTTTAGATCTCTGCATAGACCTAGCCTAGTGGACCTATGGAGTGAGTAGCAGAGTCCAGTTCCGAGTATCATTATTGGGTAGAGGATGAGTGAGGGTCCCCTGTGGGTCTAATGGATTCATGACCCGGTGCTCAGGATGCTGACCAGGGGCTACAATCCGATTAGCCCTGTCAGGCTCCAGGGAACAGGGAGGAGTCACTCTCTTACTGGGAGAGGCAATGAGATTTCCCCTCAAAAAAAGAGAGAAGAATCTGCCTCCTATTTTTAGTATGAACATTCATTACGGTTAAGTATGTCCCCTGATCAGAGAGCAACCCACTACTAAGCAGTTAGAGAGGCATAACATCCTAAATCAATAAACTAAAAATCAATAGACTTTTTATAAATAAATTATGTCTGTTTTTTTGTTTCGTTGATTTGTGTCCCAGTGAGGGAGGGGTGGGATTGCAGCAACTCCTATTGGATCATTAATAATTCTCTTTGGTGCAAATTATAGATCACATTTTTATGAGGAGTGAAATCCTGTCAAGATGCTGAAATCCTTACAATCTGAGAGTTCTTTTCAGACTTGGGTTTATAGTAGCAAATGTTGACAACTCAACATCTAGATAGGGTTTTTAATGATGTAAGAATATTCCCTACAAAACCCATCTTCTCCATCTTCTCCAGCCTTTAGGTGAATCCTACACTGCACCTGCCAAAGCATCTTTCTCTTCACCTCCAAACGCTTGAGCTTCTTCTTTCTGTTTTTCTCCTTACAAATATCTGTTTCTATGGATTGGTATCCCCTTATCATTTTGTTTGATTCTCTTTTCTCTTCTGGGGTTTTGAGACAGACCAGATTAAGGTCTTTGGTGGAATAAACCACCGACAAATCACACACACAAAACATTTCCAAATGTTCTTCCACACATGCCCTGATATGGAGAATCATAGAAGGGGCAAAGGAGGGAGTGGCATGGGGAACATTAATCTAAAAATCACATAGTCAAGCATTTCCTACCCTGGCCTATCCTGGCCTACCTGGCCTTTTCAAAGAAGTCCATCAAAGAATCATTGTTTTTTGAAGAATCAATACACTTCTATTACCACACATTATCATGGGGGACTTAGCCAATAGTTCGGTGGAGTTCAAACCCAGAAGCGAGGTAGTGGAGGGGGAACAGAGGTCAACCATGCAGGGGACTTTGGGGCCACCCTGGAGGACCTGCGGACCTTATGAGCTGAGAGGTGCAGAGGCCATTCAGAAGATCCAGGAGAACTACACGGACACAGAGGGCCTCTGTCAGAGACTGAAGACCTCCCCAGCCGATGGTGAGAGTCTCACTCAGACACACCACTCTCAGTGACATTCTTCACTGGAAACATACAATGCACTTTATTAGTCTCCCTTACTAATCAAATTCAAACCAATAGGTCAAATCAACTGGATTTTTTATGAACAACCAGTTGATGATATTTTATGCTATAGCGCCACTGCCATCGTGTTTGCATAGATGGTTTCTACCAGATGTCCTCATTTGTACTGTCCTCATCCGCCTGGTTTCTATCTGTATTTGTGCATTCCCAACTCAGTCTGCCCGAACAGGCTTTCATGTTATGTTGCTAAGCTACAAAAGCATCAGCACTCTGGTGGGTGTGAGGCAGAGAGACAGACACCTCCTCTCATTCATCATGGCCTCCTGCAGCAAACATAAAATAGGCCTGAGGAGAGATGCTCAAACCACTATATGAGCGGTTAATGTTTCAGCATATTGCTTTATTTTCACCATTATAGTTTAAAATTATGTAATTTGTCACTTTTTAGATGATGTTAAATTATACAAGCGCCTATGATTCAACAATATCTGCACACTTTTATGATGATTACAAAACTATTTTTATAATTCAGTAGAGATAAATGTAGGCTGTTTCAGTTAGAGAGATGAAGGGAATTTGTTCATGAACCTTTCATTACCATGGCACTGTGAGAATATTGTCTGAATGAGTAAAATGTGACTTTTCACAGAGAGTCAGATTAATTATTAATTTGCATATCTCATCGCCCTGAAATGTTCCTACTCACGTGTCTTTTTATCACCAGATTGTTTCACACATCATTTCTGAACTCGGTATAGTGGCGACTACATTTTGACTACCCCCAAATGGGTTTGGGTGAGAGAGAGAGAGAGAGAGAGAGAGAAGAGAGAGAGAGAGAGAGAGAGAGAGAGAGAGAGAGAGAGAGAGAGAGAGAGAGAGAGAGAGAGAGAGAGAGAGCGAGAGAGGAGGAGAGAGAGAGAGGAGAGAGAGAGAGAGGAGAGAGGAGAGAGAGAGAGAGAGAGGGAGAGAGAGAGAGAGAGAGAGAAGAGAGAGAGAGAGAGAGAGAGAGAGGAGAGAGAGAGAGAGAGAAGAGAGAGAAGAGAGAGAGAGAGAGAGAGAAGAGAGAGAGAAGGAGAGAGAGAGAGAGAGAGAGAGAGAGAGGAGAGAGAGAGAGAGAGAGAGAGAGAGAGAGAGAGAAGAGAGAGAGAGAGAGAGAGAGAGAGAGAGAGAGAGAGAGATGGCTGGGTTGACAGTAGCAGCAGGTGATGTTTGGCAGGGGAGACATGAGGTGGGTGTGCCAGAGCACACACCCCACAGAGAAGCAGACACACACTGACTTAGCCATCTGTGCCATTCCCACCCATCTATCTCATTCACTAAAAGAGCACCCAGCACCCAGTGTCAACACTCAAACATTTATATGTCCGTTATATGATTCATGTGAGTGAGTCTATAGCAATGTATTTTACAGAAGTAATTGAAAGATGGTTATGCTGTGTTTTGTCTGCTCTAATGTAGACATTTTGAAAGCATTTATTTTAATGCTCTGCCATAATGCCTACACAAGGCTGTAAGAAACATGGCCTAAACTGTAACTCTCAAGTTCTATGACCATGTCCCATATAATGTAATGACTGTTTATGACAACAGTATTTCACATGGCCAGTTTCTATATGGAACCTATTATGAAGTGTTACAGAGCTAATTTTCATGGCAGAGACCTGCAATTTGACAAATGTTTGGTCGTAAGTAGGCATCCTGATAGAACATCCAAATACGTTTCACTCTACAGTAATCTTCAACAGTTCCTTAGCTACCCACTTACCTACTGAATTCACACAAGAATCTGATACCCTCTAATAGTGTTTTAAATTAAATCCAGTGAGGTGGATGAAGGGATGCCATGCACCATGTTCAGTAGCAGCATTCCCTGTCCTCTCTAGGCCTATCGGACAACCCGTCAGACCTAGAGAAGCGTGGTCAGGTGTTTGGCCAGAACTTTATCCCTCCTAAGAAGGCCAAGTCGTTCCTGGAGCTGGTCTGGGAGGCCCTACAGGATGTAACTCTTATCATCCTAGAGATAGCTGCCATCATCTCCCTCGCACTGTCCTTCTACCAACCGCCTGGAGAGGAGAGCGAAGGTAGGTGTGACTGACTGTCCAGGTATCAGACTTTGGCCTTCCGCATGCCTTAATAAAGCATTAATTAGCCCTCTGAGCTAAAGCTAGGCAATAGCTATGGGAGTTAACACAGTTTTCAGTTCTCTCAGTTAAGGTAACTCATCAGGTGAGCGGAGTCCCTCTTCCCTCACTTCTCTGCATATCTCTCTTCTCTCTCTCTCTCTCTCTTTCTCTCTCTCTCTCTCTCTCCTCTCTCTCTCTCTCTCTCTCTCTCTCTCTCTCTCTCTCTCTCTCTCCTCTCTCTCCTCTCTCTCTCTCTCCTTCTCTCTCTCTCTCTCTCCTCTCTCTCTCTCTCTTTGCCCTGTCTCTCACCTCCTTTCTTTCTCTCTCTGCTCTATCTTTCTTCCTATTTCTCTCTCTGCAGCGTGTGGGAATGTGGCATCGGTGCAGAGGACGAGGGCGAGCGGAGGCTGGCTGGATTGAGGGCGCGGCCATCTTGCTGTCTGTCGTCTGCGTAGTGCTGGTGACGGCCTTTAACGACTGAGGCAAGAGAAGCAGTTCCGGGGGCTGCAGAGCCGCATTGAGCAGGAGCAGCGATTTGCCGTGGTGCGGAATGGCACCGTCATCCAGATCCCTGTGGCTGAAATGGTGGTTGGGGATTGTGCCCAAATCAAATACGGTCAGTCAGGATCAGGAGAAGTCCCTGATGTGTATACCTGGTTGGACTATCTATGTAGCTACCTGTGTATAATGCATTTGTAGTTCCTTTGACTGTATCTTACCGAAGGTCTATTAAGAATCAAACATTCATAACAGCTCAACCATAAATGCATAAATAATACATTAAACCTATCTGGTTTTGTGTAGATTTCTATTAAGCAGTCATAACGATGTTTGGATCCTTATAATTCCTTATAGATCCTTATAAGTCTCTGGTCCCTTGTCTCTCCTGCTTCCACTCCCACACAGGTGATCTCCTGCCTGCTGATGGGATACTGATACAGGGCAACGACCTGAAGATCGATGAGAGCTCGCTGACCGGGAGAGTCTGACCATGTAAAAAAGTCTGTTGACAAGGACCCCATGTTGCTGTCTGGTGAGTTGTTTGCATATAATACAGTAGTCATGTTAACAGTCGGGCAAAAGAGGCCATGCCAGGGGTGTTTGTGTGTGTGTGTGTGTGTGTGTGTGTGTGTGTGTGTGTGTGTGTGTGTGTGTGTGTGTTGTTGTGTGTGTGTGTGTGGTGTGTGTGTGTGTGTGTGTGTGTGTGGTGTGTTGTGTGTGTGTGTGTGTGTGTGTGTGTGTGTGTGGTGTTGTGTGTCCAACGCAAAATCACACTCATCTGACTGTAAGCAAGCTTATAGCCTACTGCTCCAAGAGAGGGCAAAGAGGGGTAGGCTATCAGCTGATCACAGAGATAGTAGATTATGTAAACCAGCTAGTAAGCTAGCTACCTAGTTAGCTATGCTGTTGAAACAAACCTAACTAGTCTTTCACCCGTGATTGGAGTTTGTTGTGCTGCTGACACCTGCCTCTTAAGCCTACTAACAAATTTAAACCTTCCCTATTCCTGGCCGTGATATGACACATGCAACTCAAAACAGAGCCACTACTTACACTACCGTTGGGCGCCAGTAGCTTCTGCCTGCAGGATGAGTGCTGTCAGTGGGCAGAGGAGCGGGGGAGGCGACTTGTGTCTCTGTGTGCTGGCTGCAGTGCCGAGAGGGGCAAAT